>NW_019231719.1:0-2821 GCF_002742605.1 Olea europaea var. sylvestris
GGACACTTCTTTTATGAATGTCGGAGTAAGCAGCAATGCTTGGTTTGCAAGAGTGAATTCCAGAAGTGCTTTGAGGTCGAGAGGGAGATCGTTAACAAAAGAAAACTATTCAAATGCTACAGTAAAAAATGTGGTTTTTGGGAGTGGGGTAGAGAAGAAGAATCAAGCGGTGAATCAAGTGGCGTCGATAGCTCGGCAAATCCCGCGTCCGAGGAATCAGTGTCAGATTTGTCCCGCAAGTTTCAATATCAAATTCAGCTACCCGACGAGGAAGAAGTCTAGATTTCGATGAACATAAATATGACAATCCGCAAGGGCAAAGCAACTATGGAGAAGTCTGAAAAATAGAAGTTGTGGCAGCAAGTTCGACTATTTTTATAAAATTCATCCCAACTCCGTTTTCTATAAAATTCATGACATTAGAAAGATATTTTCAAGCAGTTTTCTAGGTTAAAATATAAAAAATTTTCAAGATCATATAATATGGGTGTTTTACTGAAAACAGTGAGGTATTGCACAGAAATTTCAGATTTGACCCTTCAACGTTTAAAAATTCATATCTCAGGCTACAGATATCCAAATTGAGTGATTCTTGTGCCCATATTAAGAAAACTCAATTAGGAACGCAGTAATATTTTCAGAGTCTTAAATGGACATTTATGGAGTAAAAAATAACGTGCTGAAGTTGACCCAAAAACTGTCCCGTTTTTGCCTTTTGTAACTTGCAAGGAGAAGTTTTTAAAAAAAAGGCTATTAACACAACATAGAAGATATAATTGCTTAATTTACTTTCGGTACCATATTACATCATGTCTCATACATGTTTTTATACAATACCATACGAAAACATATGGAAAGCAGTCGGACAAAACATGCAAAAACAAAATTTCGATGCAAAACAACCTTGTCATTAACCCATCATCGATTATGCCGACTGACTTCCACCAACTCCGCAATTATGAATCTGAGAATTTAGTATAGAACACTATGAGTATAAAGAATACTCAGTAAGATACCATGCTTGGATTTTAACATGTTAATACTACACAAAAGAATGCAATCAAAACACAAACTTGCACATTACGGCTTGCCGGTGCCCTTCGAACTTGTCCTAAGGCATAAATAGATATCTAATTTTGTGGACTTGTCCACCACATTCATATTATAGTTTTTCATGCATAGCTTAAGCAAAAATATTACCATGAAATCATATCACTTAAGCATAGAAAGTATCTTACAATAAAACTTGAAGAAATCTTGGTTGAAAATGAATTGAGAAATGCTAGGCTGGTCCTCTTCTTCCCTCACGTTTTCTGCCCTTTTATAAACAAGTGTAAAGTTGTTTTTCACGCAAGGGAAATAAAGCATAGCAAACACATCTATTTATAGGTGAGAAAAATGATAAATTTTGGATGACTCTTCAACCAATTCTACACGTGGGTAGCATGAAAGAAAATCTTAACTTCAATTAAACACCTATGCATGCCTTTAGCCACCACATGCTTAAGTTAAAACACCTCATGCATGCCTTAGCCACCACATGCTTAAGTTAAAACACCTCATGCATGCCTTAGCCACTTCATGCTTAAATTTAAACAATTCATGCATTGGCTAGTCACCTCATGCTTAAATTTAAAACACCTCATGCATATATGTTTCATCAATTTTCGGCCAAGTTGGAGAAACAATGTTTAACTTTAGTTATTAGGTGCAAAATGGACATTTATCCCAAATCTCTAATTAACAAATTATTTGGAAAAACTTTTAATAAATCAACCAATGCAAAATTTGGCAACCATAAATAATTTTTTGGTCATACTAAATTTTGAAAAGTTAAATTGCTATTCTAAAAATTAAATGAGCACAAAATTCGGAGTATTACATCCTTCCTCCCTTATAAAAATTTCGTCCTCGAAATTACCTTTAACTTAGTTGAAAAGTTCTGGATACTTAATCTTGATTTCCTCTTCTCTTTCCCATGTTGACTCTTCGACATTATGGTTTCTCCATTGAACTCTCACAAACGGAATTTTCATTGTCCTCAGTTGTTGGATTCTGCGATCCAATATTGCTACTGATTTTTCCTCATAAGTCATGTTTCGTTTGATATCCAATGGTTGATAACTAACCACATGACTTTGATCTGACACATATTGTCGAAGCATTGACACATGGAACACATTATGAATTGCTGACAAATCTGGTGGTAGAGCGATTCGATAGGCTGCATTTCCAACTTTCTGCAAAATTTCAAAAGGACCTACGAATCTTGGTCGAAGTTTTCCCTTCTTTCCAAAGCGAAGAACTCCCTTCATCAGTGCCACTTTTAAGAAAACCTTATCACCCACATCAAATGCCAAATCTTTTCTCCTTTTATCAAACTTTATCACCAACATTAAATGCCAAATCTTTCTCCTTTTATCGAAATAACTTTTTTGTCGGTCCTAGGCTGCCTTGATTCTAGCTCTTATTTTATCATCCGCTTGACTAGTTTCCTCAATTATTTCGGGTCCTAAAACTCTTTGTTCACCTACTTCATCCCAATGGAGGGGAGCTCTACATCTTCTGCCATAAAGAGCTTCGTAAGGTGCCATCTTTATCGTTGCTTGATAGCTATTATTATAGGCAAATTCTACTAGTGGTACATAACTTTCCCAACTGCCCCCTAAACCAAGGATGCATGCACGCAGCATATCCTCCAGAGTTTGTATAGTCCTCTCTGATTGCCCATCAGTTTACAGATGAAAAGCTGTGCTGAAGTTTAACTTGGTTCCCATAGCTTCTTGCAAACGTTTCCAAAATTTTGAGGTAAATCTTGGAT
>NW_019231720.1:0-2821 GCF_002742605.1 Olea europaea var. sylvestris
TTCGCGACTGTGTCGGAATCGGCTCAAATTTGGATGGTTGATCGGGAACAAAAATCGCGCTGGGGGCAATTTCGTCATTTTTCTCGACTGTATCGGAATGGGCTGAAATTTGACTGGTTGATCGGAAAAAAATCGCGCCGGGGGCAATTTAGTTATTTTTCTCGACTTTGTCGGAATTGGCTAAAATTTGACGGGTTGATCGGAAACAAAAATCGCGCCAAGGGCAATTTCGTCATTTTTCTCGAATGTGTCGGAATGGGCTAAAATTTGACTGGTTGATCGGGAACTCAAACCACGCCGGGTGTAATTTCGTCATTTTTCGCGACTGTTTCGGAATTGGCTGAAATTTGGCCGTTTGATCGGAAATAAAAATCACGCCGGGGGCAATTTCGTCATTTCTCTCGACTGTGCCGGAATGGGCTCAAATTTGACAGGTTGATCGGAAACAAAAATCGCGCCGGGGCAATTTCGTCATTTTTCAAGACTGTGTTGGAATGGGCTCAAATTTGACAGGTTGATAGGGAACAAAAATCGCGTCGGGTGTAATTTTGTTATTTTTCGCGACTGTGTCGGAATTGGCTAAAATTTGATAGGTTGATCGTAAACAAAAATCGCGCCGGGGGCAATTTCGTCATTTTTCTCGGATGTGTCGGAATGGGCTCAAATTTGGATGGTTGATCGGGAACAAAAACCGCACCGGGTGAAATTTCGTCATTTTTCGCGACTGTGTCGGAATTGGCTAAAATTTGACTGGTTGATCGGAAACAAAAATCACGCCGGGGGCAATTTCGTCCTTTTTCTCGACTGCGTCGGAATCGGCTAAAATTTCACTGGTTGATCGGAAACAAAAATCACGCCGCGGGCAATTTCCTCATTTTTCTCGACTGTGTCGGAATTGGCTGAAATTTGGCAGTTTGATCGGAAATAAAAATCGCGCCGGGAGCAATTTCCTCATTTTTCTCGACTGTGCCGGAATGGGCTCAAATTTGACAGGTTGATCGGAAACAAAAATCGCGCCGGGGGCAATTTCGTCATTTTTCTCGACTGTGTCGGAATTGGCTGAAATTTGGCAGTTTGATCGGAAATAAAAATCGCGCCGGGAGCAATTTCCTCATTTTTCTCGACTGTGCCGGAATGGGCTCAAATTTGACAGGTTGATCGGAAACAAAAATCGCGCCGGGGGCAATTTCGTCATTTTTCTCGACTGTGTTGGAATTGGCTGAAATTTGACAGTTTGATCGGAAATAAAAATTGCGTTGAGGGCAATTTCGTCATTTTTCTCGACTGTCCTGGAATGGGCTCAAATTTGACATGTTGATCGGTAACAAAAATCGCGCCGGGGGCAATTTCGTCGTTTTTCGTGACTGTGTTGGAATGGGCAGAAATTTGACTGGTTGATCGGGAACAAAATTCGCGCCGGGTGTAATTTTGTCATTTTTCGCGACTGTGTCCGAATTGGCTAAAATTTGATTGGTTGATCGGAAACAAAAATCGCGCCGGGGGCGATTTCGTCATTTTTCTCGACTGTGTTGGAATTGGCTGAAATTTGGCAGTTTGATCGGAAATAAGAATCGCGCCGTGGGCAATTTCGTCATTTCTCTCGACTGTGCCGGAATGGGCTCAAATTTGACAGGTTGATCGAAAACAAAAATCGCGCCGGGGGCAATTTCGTCATTTTTCAAGACTGTGGTGGTATGGGCTCAAATTTGACAGGTTGATCGGGAACAAAAATCGCGCTGGGTGTAATTTTGTTATTTTTCGGGACTGTGTCGAAATTGGTTAAAATTTGATAGGTTGATCGTAAACAAAAATCGCGCCGGGGGCAATTTCGTCATTTTTCTCGAATGTGTCGGAATGGGCTTAAATTTGGATGGTTGATTGGGAACAAAAACCGCGCCGGGTGAAATTTCGTCATTTTTCGCGACTGTGTCGGAATTGGCTAAAATTTGACTGGCTGATCGGAAACAAAAATCACGCCGGGGGCAATTTCGTCCTTTTTCTCGACTGCGTCGGAATCGGCTAAAATTTGACTGGTTGATCGGAAACAAAAATCACGCCGCGGGCAATTTCCTCATTTTTCTCGACTGTGTCGGAATTGGCTGAAATTTGGCAGTTTGATCGGAAATAAAAATCGCGCCGGGAGCAATTTCCTCATTTTTCTCGACTGTGCCGGAATGGGCTCAAATTTGACAGGTTGATCGGAAACAAAAATCGCGCGGGGTGTAATTTCGTTATTTTTCGCGACTGTGTCGGAATTGGCTAAAATTTGACTGGTTGATCGGAAACAAAATTGGCGCCTGGGGCAATTTCGTCATTTTTCTCGACTGTGTCGGAATTGGCTGAAATTTGACAGTTTGATCGGAAATAAAAATTGCGCCGGGGGCAATTTCGTCATTTTTCTCGACTGTCCTGGAATGGGCTCAAATTTGACAGGTTGATCGGAAACAAAAATCGCGCCGGGGTCAATTTCGTCGTTTTTCGTAACTGTGTTGGAATGGGCAGAAATTTACCTGGTTGATCGGGAACAAAATTCGCCCCGGGTGTAATTTTGTCATTTTTCGCGACTGTGTCCGAATTGGCTAAAATTTGACTGGTTGATCGGAAACAAAAATCACGCCGGGGGCAATTTCATCATTTTTCGCGACTGTGTGGGAATGAGCTGAAATTTGGCGGGTTGATCGGGAACAAAAATCGCGTCGGGTGTAATTTCGTCATTTTTCGCGACTGCGTCGGAATGAGCTCAAATTTGACGGGTTTATCGGAAACAAAAATCGCGCCGAGGGCAATTTCGTAATTTTTCACGACAGTGTCAGAATGGGCT
>NW_019231721.1:0-2821 GCF_002742605.1 Olea europaea var. sylvestris
TAATGCTGCAAATAATTTAAGAGAAAATTTAGTTTTTTCAAGTTGCGTGAATATTTCATTGCCTCTGAATTTGTGGTTTTTTTGTACTCCTCAATCCCATTTATATAGGTTGACTCTTTTTTTTTTTTTTGGTCCCAATTATGTAGTTCTATTTTTTTATTAAGAATATTTTATTTTGTTCATTTACTAATATACCCTTATTCAATTTGTCTAGTTATAACAAATTTTCCACACTTAATCTTGAAATTGTACAAATATAAATAAGGGTAGACTAGAAAAGTTTTGGGCAAAATTATTTTTTTTCAATAACAATATATAAGATTTTTTAATCCGTGAGAAACACAAAATCAGCCTACACAAATGAGACAAAGGGGTATTTTATTTAATTTCTCTAGTTATAACCAAATTTTCACACTTAATCTCGAAATTGTACAAATATAAAAAGGGTAGAGCAGAAAAGTTTCCAACAAAAATTGTTTTTTCAGTAACATTAAATAAGATTTCTTAATCCGCGTGAAAAATAAAATCAACCCACACAAATGGGAAGAACGGGTATTTGATTTTTGTAGCACCTCTTTGCATAAGAATTATAGACTAACTAAGACACCAGACAAGCACGAGTTACCATGCATGCAGAACTCACATGATCTTATATTTATATTTAATCCCCTGAAAAAAAAAAAATTTATCTTCTAAATCTAATTAATTAACACATGATAAATAGAGTAACCAGTTATTGAATTGTACGCACGTTGCCGATTTTGGTGGTGACAAAAGGCATTAATTGAAGGTGCAGCTTTTGCCTTGACTCTGTATTCTCGGTAATACGCAATAAATTGTTGTACCTTATTCGTTGACATTATGGTTACGCAATAACTACCTCCCAACCCATCTCCAATAGTTCATAAAAATTTTGGGATGTTTGATTGCTTGTCAAAAATGTTTGTGTTCAATTATTAATAATTTGGTAAATTATTAACATTAAAGTTTGGTAAATCATTGATAATTTGATAGTTTGGTAAATCATGTTTGATACCAAACTACCAAACTTTTAAGGATATCATTAACACTATCCTAAGGTTAAAGTTAAAACTGAAAGTTTTTTCAAAGAAAAAAAATCTAGGATACGACAAATAAAAAGTTCTCATATTATTTTTGATATTATAAATTAAATGAAATACATTTTAAAAAATGTGATTAAATATACAGAAACTTTGGTAAAGAATCAAACGATGTTTCATATATCTTTTTTTTCTAATAAATTAAATTAAATGCTTTTTACTATTAAAAATTCGGAAACTTTGGTGAAGAATTGCACTTCTTTGAGGGCTTTATTGCATCTTTTAACAGAAAATTGATTTAGATTTTAACCCTTATTTTATTAAGAATTTGACTTAAGTTTTCCCAAATTTTTTAACCCGATTATGAATCAATTCTTTATTCGAGTTTTTATTGTATCATTATGAATAAATATTTAAAGAGGACACTCTTTAATTAGTCTTTTATTTAGAATTATAATAAGCAATAATCTACCTTATGTTTCAAAAATCAATATATTACCTTTAAAATGTATAGATCCAATATGACTAAAATCTACAAAAAAAAATAATTGGCCTTGAATTCTGGTCCATGTTGATCCTAAGGATGTTGCAAGAATTGAGATTAATGACCCAATATGAAATATGTATGATCACAATCAATAGAATAAGATTAAAGTAAAAAAAAAAGGATAGGCTGAGGAACCGATGTTTTTTCAACAATAATATGAAGAGAAATTACAACTAAGCAATATTTGTCTCACAAATCTTGAAAAAGAGTCAAATATTTATAGGGAGTAGTTCAATCCCTAGAAGTAGAGTTGTAGATGAAATAAAATGCCAAAAATTTCCTTATTGTGAACTCTTCAAGTCCAACACAAATTCCAACTCTCAATGGGACTCCCAAATTAAACTTTAACATGAATTTGATAATTAAACTTAAATAGGATTCCTCAATGGCTCTTGATGTACACTTCAATTAGAACTCTTCAATTATTTCAAAAAGAAATTTGGGTTACACCCAAATTCTAACAATCTCCACCTTGACACTAATTCCACTGCAATGAACAAAGCTAAAAAAAATTTCCATCTAAAAAAATAAGTTTAATTGCAATGAAATAAACTGAACTCCTCAACCAGAATAAAAATAAAAAAATAAAAAAACTACACCTCACAAAAACATCTTCCTCTGCCCGACATACACAAGTGACACCCGAACACTAATCCCAAGTTCCCAAAATTCCAACAAGGAATTCAAATTTTAGTAAACATGATCGAAAGGTATCATGTTAGAACTGCCACATTCAACGATCCCAAAAGCATTATAGATATCTCCAACACCATACCTATGAGTCCAATCCTACCATATGAACACAGTGAATCTGCTGAAATTGGTGGCGAAGTAGAATCACCAACGCTCCTCTGAGCAATGTTTTGAACTGACCCAAAGCCATCACAAACTAAATGTCCACCGTAGTACCAAATCTATCCAGATGTCTCTTAATTGGTTCTGCGTTCCCCTACAGAATGTAAAATTGAGATTTCTTCCGTCCCTCCCATATAAATCGGATACCCCTTCGGACCTTCAAGACTCCACCTCCATAAGAGAATTTATACCCTTTTGAATTCAAAGTACTCAGCGATATGAGATTCTTTTTCAAGTTTGAAACATGTGGAACCTAATCAAGTATTTTAACTGTCCCATCCTGCAACCTAAATCTAACCAGATCTATTCTAGCAACTCGACGAGACTAATTGTTTCCCATGACAACTTTATCTTGCTT
>NW_019231722.1:0-2821 GCF_002742605.1 Olea europaea var. sylvestris
TGAAAAGTGGTATTTGATTTCATGATAACTTCGGGGTTGTTCATTTTTGGCGAATTGCTAGTCTAATTCGATTGGAATCGAGCTAACGAAAAGTGATTTTTGATTTCATGATAACTTCGGGACTGTTCATTTTTCGACGAATTGTTAGTCTAATTCGATGTAATTGAGCCAATGAAAATTGGTATTTGATTTCGTGATAACTTCGGGTTTGTTCATTTTTTATGAATTGCTAGTCTAATTAAATTGGATTCGACCCAACGAAAAGTGGTTTTCGATTTCGTGATAACTTCGGGTTTGTTCGTTTTTGGCGAATTGCTAGTCTAATTCGATGGGAATCGAGCCAACGAAAAGTGGTTTATGATTTCATGATAACTTCAAAATCGTTCGTTTTTGGCTAATTGCTAGTCTAATTCGATTGGAATCGAGCCAATGAAAAGTGGTATTTGATTTCATGATAACTTCGGGTCTGTTCGTTTATGGGGAATTGCTAGTCTAATTTGATTGGAATCAAGCCAATGAAAAGTGTCTTTTGATTTCTTGGTAACTTCAGGTTTTTTCATTTTTAGCGAATTTGCTAGTCTAATTCGATTGGAATTGACCCAATGAAAAGTGGTTTTTGATTTCATGAAACTTCGGGATTGTTCATTTTTAGCGAATTGCTAGTCTAATTCGATTGGAATGGAGCCAATGAAAAGTGTCTTTTGATTTCGTGGTAACTTCAGGTTTGTTCGTTTTTAGTGAATTGCTAGTCTAATTCGATTGGAATCGCCCCAGTGAAAAGTGGTTTTTGATTTCATGATAACTTCGGGTTTGTTCGTTTTTTGGCGAATTGCTAGTCTAATTCGATGGGAATCGAGCCAACGAAAAATGGTTTTTGATTTCATGATAACTTCGGGTTTGTTCTTTTTTGGCGAATTGCTAGTCTAATTCGATTGGAATTTAGCCATTGAAAAGTGGTATTTGATTTCAAGATAATTTCAGGTTTGTTCGGTTTTGGCGAATTGCTAGTCAAATTCGATTGGAATCAACCCAATGAAAAGTGGTATTTGATTTCATGATAACGTCGGGTTTGTACATTTTTGGCGAATTGCTAGTCTAATTCGATTTGTATCGAGCCAACAAATAGAGGTTTTTGATTTCTTGTTAACTTCGGGTTTGTTCATTTTTATGTGAATTGCTAGTCTAATTCGAATGGAATCGACCCAATGAAAAGTGGATTTTGATTTCTTGATAACTTCGGGATTGTTCATTTTTCGCGAATTGTTATTCTAAGTCGATAGGAATCGAGCCAATGAAAAGTGGTATTTGATTTCATGATAACTTTTGGGTTTGTTCGTTTTCTACAAATTGCTAGTCTAATTCGATTGGAATCGAGCTAATGAAAAGTGGCTTTTGATTTCATGAGAACTTAGGGTTTGTTTGCTTTTTGCGAATTGCTAGTCTAATTTTATTAGAATCGACCCAATGAAAAGTGGTTTTTGATTTCATGATAACTTCGCGATTGTTCGTTTTTAGCGAATTGCTAGTCTAATTCGATTGGAATCGACCCAATGAAAAGTGGTTTTTGATTTCATGATAACTTCGGGATTGTTCGTGTTTGGAGAATTGTTTGTCTAATTCGATTTGAATCGAGCCAACGAAAAGTGGTTTTTAATTTCATAATAACTTCGGGTTTGTTCATTTTTGGCGAAATGCAAGTCTAATTCAATTGGACTCGAGCCAATGAAAAGTGATTTTTGATTTCATGATAACTTCAGGTTTGTTTGTTTTTGGCAATTGCTTGTCTAATTCGATTGGAATCGACCCAATGAAAAGTGATTTTTTATTTCAGGGTAACTTTGGGATTGTTCATTTTTGGTGAATTGCTAGTCTAATTCAATTGGAATCGAGCCAATGAAAAGTGGTATTTGATATTATGATAAATTCGGGTTTGTTCGTTTTTGGTGAATTGCTAGTCTAAGTCGATTGGAGTCTTGCTAATGAAAACTGGTATTTAATTTCATGATAACATTGGGGTTGTTCATTTTTGGCAAATTGCAAGTCTAATTCGATTGGAATCGAGCCAATGAAAAGTAGCTTTTGATTTCATGATAACTTCGGGTTTGTTAGTTTTTTGGCGAATTGCTAGTCTAATTCGATTGGAATCTAGCCAATGAAAAGTGGGATTTGATTTTATGATGACATCGTGTTTGTTCGTTTTTGGCGAAACGCTAGTCTAATTCGATTGGAATCGAGCCAATGAAAAGTGGCTTTTGGTTTCATGATAACTTCGGGTTTGTTAACTTTTGTCGAATTACGAGTCTAGTTCGATTGGAATCGACCAATGAAATGTGGTTTTTTATTTCATGGTAATTTCGGGATTGTTCGTTTTTGCCGAATTGCTAGACTAATTACATTGGAATCGAGCCAATGAAAAGTGGTATTTGATATCATGATAACTTCGGGTTTGATCATTTTTAGCAAATTTCTAGTCTAATTCGATTGGAATCGAGCCGATGAAAAGGCGCTTTTGATTTCATGATAACTTCGGGAACGTTCATTTTTGACAAATTATTAGTCTAATTCGATTGGAATCGAGCTAATGAAAAGTGGTATTTGATTTCATGATAACTTCAGGTTTGATCATTTTTAGCAAATTTCTAGTCTAATTCGATTGGAATCGAGCCAATGAAAAGGCGCTTTTGATTTCATGATAACTTCGGGAATGTTCATTTTTGACAAATTATTAGTCTAATTCAATTGGAATCGAGCCAATGAAAAGTGGTATTTGATTTCATGATAACTTCAGGTTTGTTCGTTTTTGGCGAATTGCTAGTCTAAT
>NW_019231722.1:22046-23959 GCF_002742605.1 Olea europaea var. sylvestris
TGTCTTTTGATTACATGATAACTTCTGGTTTGTTCGTTTTTGGCGAATTGCTAGTCTAATTCGATTGGAATCGAGCCAATGAAAAGTGGCTTTAGATTTCGTGAGAACTTCATGTTTGTTCATTTTTAGCGAATTGCTAATCTAATTCGATTGGAATAGAGCCAACGAAAAGTGGATTTTGATTTCAAGATAACTTCGTGTTTGTTCGTTTTTGGCGAATCGCTAGTCTAATTTGATTGGAATCAAGCCAACGAAAAGTGGTTTTTGATTTCATGGTAACTTCGGGGTTGTTCGTTTCTTTCTAATTGCGAGTCTAATTCGATTGGATTCGAGCCAATGAATAGTTGCTTTTGATTTAGTATTTGGCAAATTGCTAGTCTAATTCGATTGGAATCTAGCCAATGAAAAGTAGTATTTGATTTTGTAATAACTTCGGGTTTGTTTGTTTTTGGCGAAATGCTAGTCTAATTCGATTGGAATCGAGCTAATGAAAAATGGCTTGTGATTTCATGATAACTTCGTGTTTGTTTGTTTTTAACGAATTGCTTATCCCATTTGATTGGAATCGACCTAATGAAAAGTGGTTTTTATTTCATGGTAACTTCGGGATTGTTCATTTTTGGTGAATTGCTAGTCTAATTCGATTGGAATATAGCCAATGAAAAGTGGTATTTGATTTCATGATAATTTCGGGGTCGTTCATTTTTTGCGAAATGCTAGTCTAATTCGATTGGAATCGAGCTAACGAAAATTGGCTTTTGATTTCGTGATAACTTTGAGTTTGTTTGTTTTTGGTGAATTTCTAGTCTAATTCGATTGGAATCTAGCCAATGAATAGTGGTATTTGATTTCATGATAACTTCAAATTTGTTCATTTTTGGCGAAATGCCAGACTAATTCGATTGTAATCGAGCCAACGAAAAGTGGTTTTTGATTTCGTGATAACCTCGGGTTTGTTCGTTTTTGGCGAATTGCTAGTCTAATTCGATTGGAATCAAGCTAACGAAAAGTGGGTTTTGTTTTCATGATAACTTCGGGTTTGTCTATTTTTGGCGAGTTTCTAGTCTAATTCGATTGGAATCGAGCCAACGAAAAGTGATTTTTGATTTCATGGTAACTTCGGGTTTGCTCATTTTTGGCGAATTGCTACTCTGACTTGATTAGAATCGAGCCAACAAAAAGTGGTATTTGATTTCATGATAACTTCGGGTTTGTTCATTTTTAGCGAATTACTAGTGTAATTCGATTAGAATCGAGCCAATGAAAAGGCACTTTTGATTTCATGATAACTTCGGGTTTGTTCGTTTTTGGCAAATTGCTAGTCTCATTCGATTGGAATCGAGCCAATGAAAAGTGGCTTTTGATTTCATGATAACTTTGGGTTTGTTAGTTTTTGTCGAATTGCTAGTCTAATTCGATTGGAACCTTCCAATGAAAAGTGTGATTTGATTTCCTGATAACTTCGGGGTTTAGAGAATTGCTAGTCGAATTAGATTGGAATCGAGCCAAAGAAAAGTGGCTTTTGATTTCATGATAACTTCGGGTTTGTTAGTTTTTGGCGAATTGCTAGTCTAATTCGATTGGAATCTTGCCAATGAAAAGTGGTGTTTGAATTGATGATAACTTCGGGTTTGTTCGTTTTTGGCGAAATGCTAGTCTAATTCAATTGGAATTGAGCTAATGAAAAGTGGCTTTTGATTTCATGTTTTGGTGAATTGCTTGTCTAATTTGATTGGAATCGACCCAATGAAAAGCAGTTTTTTATTTCATGGTAACTTCGGGGTTGTTCATTTTTAGCGAATTGCTAGTCTAATTTGATTGGAATCGAGCCAATGAAAAGTGGCTTTTGATTTTATGATAACGTCAGGCTTGTTAGTTTTTGGCGAATTGCTAGTCTAATTCGATTGGAATCT
>NW_019231723.1:0-2821 GCF_002742605.1 Olea europaea var. sylvestris
CGCCAAAAATGAACAAACCTGAAGTAATCATGTAATCGAAACCACTTTGCATTAGCTTGATTCAAATCGAATTAGAATAGCAATTCGTCGATAACGATCACACCCGAAGTTACCATGAAATCAAAAATCACTTTTCATTGGCTCGATTCCAATCGAATTAGACTAGCAAATAGGCAAAAATGATCGAACCCGAAGTTATCATGAAATCGAAAACCACTTTTCATTGGCTCCATTCCAATTGAATTAGACTGGAAATTCGCCAAAAATGAACAAACCCGAAGTTATCATGAAATTAAAACCACTTTTCATTGGCTCGATTCCAATCGAATTTGAATAGCAATTCATCAAAAACAAAGAAACGTGAAGTTATCATGAAATCAAAAACCACTTTTCGTTTGCTCGATTCCAATCGAATTAGACTAGCATTTTGTCAAGAACAAACAAATCTGAAGTTATGATAAAATTCAAAACCACTTTTCATTGGCTCGATTCCAATCTAATTAGACAATCAATTCGCCCGAAATGATCAAACCCGAAGTTATCATGAAATCAAAACCCAATTTCCATTGGCTCGATTCCAATCGAATTAGACTAGCAATTCACTAAAAACGAACAAACTCGAAGATATCATGAAATAAAAAACCACTTTTCATTGGCTTGATTCCAATCGAATTGGACTAGCAATTTTTCGAAAACGATCAAACCCGAAGTTATCATGAAATCGAAAGCCACTTTTCCTTGGCTCGATTCCAATCGAATTAGACTCGCAATTCGCCGTAAATGATCAAACCCGAAGTTATCATGAAATCAAAAACTACTTTTCACTGGCTCGATTCCAATCGAACAAGACTAGCAATTTGCCGAAAACGAACAAACCCAAAAGTATCATGAAATCAAAAACCACTTTTCATTGGCTTGAATCCGATCGAATTTGACTGGCAATTCGCAGAAAATTATCAAACCCGAAGTTATCATGAAATCAAAAAAAACTTTTTGTTGGCTCAATTCCAATCGAATTAGACTAGTAATTTTCGAAAATGATCAAATTCGAAGTTATCATGTGATCAAAAACAACTTTTCATTGGCTCGATTCCAATCGAATTAGACTAGCATTTCGACAAAAATGAACAAACCCTAAGTTATCATGAAATCAAAAATTACTTTTCATTCGCTCGATTCCAATCGAGTTAGACTAACATTCCCCAGAAACGAACAAACCCCAAGTTACCAAGAAATCAAAAACCACTTTTCATTGTCTGATACCAATCGAATTAGACTAGCAATTCACCAAAAATGAACAAACCCGAAGTTATCATAAATCAAAAACCACTTTTCATTGTCTGATACCAATCGAATTAGACTAGCAATTCACCAAAAATGAACAAACCCGAAGTTATCATAAAATCAAAAACCACTGTTCATTGGCTCGATTCTAATCAAATTAGACTAGCAATTTGCCAAAAACGATCAAACTCGAAGTTATCGTGAAATCAAAAACCACATTTCATTGACTTCATTCCAATTGAATTAGATTAGTAATTTTTCGAAGACGATCAAAATTGAAGTTATCATGAAATGAAAAACCACTTTTCATAGGCTCCACTCCAATCGAATTAGACTAGCAATTGGTCAAAAATGAACTAACCCGAAGTTATCATGAAATTAAAACCACTTTTCATTGGCTCGATTCCAATCGAATTAGAATAGAAATTCGCCAAAAACGAACAAACCTGAAGTTATCATGAAATCAAAAACAACTTTTCATTGGCTCAATTCCAATCGAATTAGACTAGCATTTTGCCGAAAATGAACAAACCTGAAGTTATCGTTAAATCAAGAACCACTTTTCATTGGCTCGATTCCAATCAAATTAGACTAGCAACTTGCCAAAGATGAACAAACCCGGTGTTATCATGAAATCAAAAACCACTTTTCATTGGCTCAATTCCAATCGAATTAGACCAGCGATTTCCCAAAGATGAACAAACCCGATGTTATCATGAAATCGAAAGCCACTTTTCATTAGCCTGATTCTAATCAAATTAGACTAGCAATTCACCAAAAACAAACAAATGCGAAGTTATCATGAAATCAAAACCACTTTTCATTGGCTCGATTCCCAATCGAATTAGACTAGCAATTCGTCAAAAATGATCAAACCTGAAGTTATCATGAAATCAAAAATCAGTCTTCATTGGCTCGATTCCAATTGAATTAGACTAGCAATTTGCCAAATATGAACAAATCCGATGTTATCGTGAAATCAAAAATCACTTTTCATTGGTTCGATTCCAATCGAATTAGATCAGCAATTTCCCAAAGTCGAACAAACCCAATGTTATCATGAAATCGAAAGTCACTTTTCATTGGCCTAATTCTAATCGAATTAGACTAGTAATTCGCCAAAAACGGACAAGCCCGAAGTTATCATGAAATCAAAACCACTTTTCATTGGCTCGATTCCAATCGAATTAGACTAGCAATTCGTCAAAAACGAACAAGCCCAAAGTTATCATGAAATCCGAAACCACATTTCATTGGCTAGATTCCAAGCTAATTAGACTAGCAATTCGCTAAAAAGGAACAAACCCGATGTCATCATGAAATCGAAAACTACTGTTCATTGGCTCGATTCCAATCGAATTACACTAGCGATTTGCCAAAGACGAACAAACCCGATGTTATCTTGAAATCGAAAGCCACTTTTCGTTGGCTCAATTCTAATCGAATAAGACTAGCAATTCGCCAAAGACGAACAAACCCAAAGTTATCATGAAATCAAAAACAACTATTCATTGGCACGATTCCAATTGAATTAGAC
>NW_019231724.1:0-1392 GCF_002742605.1 Olea europaea var. sylvestris
AACAAACCCGATGTTATCATCAAAATGGAAAACCACTTTTCATTGGCTCGATTCCAATCGAATTAAACTAGCAATTCGCCAAATAAGAACAAACCCAAAGTTATCATGAAATCAAAAACAACTTTTCATTAGCTCGATTCTAATCGAAGTAGACTACCAAATCTCGAAAAACAGAACAACCCCGAAGTGATCATGAAATCAAAAACCACTTTTCATTGGCTCAATTCTAATCAACTTAGACTAGCAATTCGCCAAAAATAACAAATCCGAAGTTATCATGAAATCAAAACCCACTTTTCATTAGCTGGATTCGAATCGAATTAGACTTCCAATTCGCCAAAACGAACAAACTCGAAGATATCAGGAATTCAAAAGCCGCTTTTCGTTGGCTCGATTCTAATCGATTTAGACTAGCAATTCGCCAAAAATGAACAAACCAGAAGTCATTGCCAAATCAAAAGCCTTGTTTCAATGGCAAGATTCCAATTGAATTAGACTAGAAATTCACCAAAAAGAAACAAACTTGAAGTTATCATGAAATCAAAAGCCACTTTTCGTTGGCTCGATTCCAAATGAATTAGACTGCAATTCGCCAAAAAATAAAAAACATGAAGTTATAATGAATTCATAAGCCACTTTTCGTTGGCTCGATTCCAATTGAATTAGACCAGAAATTCTCAAAAACGATCAAACCCGACGTTATCATGAAACCAAAAACAACTTTTCATTGGCTCGATTCCAATCGAATTGGACTAGCAATTCGCAAAAAATGAACAAACCCGAAGTTATCATAAAATCAAAAATCACTTTCCATTAGCTCGATTCCAATCGAATTAGATTAGCAATTCGCGAAAAATGAACAATCTCGAAGTTTTCATGAAATGAAAAACCACCTTTCATTGGCTCGATTCCAATCGAATTGGACTAGCGAATCGCCAAAATGAACAAACCCGAAGTTATCATGAAATAAAAAGACACTGTTCATTGCCTCGATTCCAATCGATTTAGACTACCAATTCGCCAAAAATGAACATACCCGAAGCTATCATGAAATGAAAAATCACTTTTCACTGGCTCGATTCCAATCGAATTTGACTAACAATTCGTCAAAAATGAACAAACCCGAAGTTATCATGAACTGAAACACCACTTTTCATTAGCTCGATTTCAATCGAATTAGACTAGCAATTCGCCAAAAACGAACAAACTCAAAGTTATCATGAAATCAAAAGCCAATTTTTATTTGTTCGATTACAATTGATTTAGACTAGCAATTGACCAAAAATGAACAAACCCGAAGTTGCCGTGAAATCAAAAACTACATTTCATTAGTTCGGTTCCAATCCAATTATACGAGCAATTCGCCAAAAATTAACAAACCCGAAGTTATAA
>NW_019231724.1:2427-2820 GCF_002742605.1 Olea europaea var. sylvestris
CAAAAATGAACAAACCCGAAGTTATCACGAAATCAAAATCCACTTTTCATTAGCTCAATTCCAATCGATTTAAACTAGCAATTCACCAAAAACGAACAAACCCGAAGTTATCACGAAATCAAAAACAACTTTTCGTTAGCTCGATTCTAATCGAATTAGACTACCAAATCTCGAAAAACTGAACAACCCCGAAGTTATCGTGAAATCAAAAACCAATTTTCATTGGCTCAATTCTAATCAACTTAGACTAGCAATTCGCCAAGAATAACAAATCTGAAGTTATCATGAAATCAAAACCCACTTTTCATTGGCTGGATTCGAATCGAATTAGACTTCCAATTCGCCAAAACGAACAAACCCGAAGATATCAGGAAATCAAAAGCCGCTTTTCGT
>NW_019231725.1:0-2820 GCF_002742605.1 Olea europaea var. sylvestris
ATCCCTCATACGTCACGAGAAAGTCGTGGGTTCAATCCAGAACGGTCGCTCCATTTCCCAAAAATAATTATGGGCCCAAAACGAACAGCGTGTGCAAAAGTTATGCTCAATTCTTCGTACGCCGACACTCCAAGCGTTCCAAATATGCAAGTGTTCATTCTTTAGAAAACTGGCCGACATCCCACATACGTCACGACGAAGCCCTGAGTTCAATCCAAAACATCGCTACATTTTCGAAAAGTACTTATGAGCCCAAAACGGACACCGTGTGCAAAAGTTACGCTCAATTCTTCATACGCCGACTCTCCAGGAGTTCCAAAAATGCAAGTGCTCATTCTTTCCAAAAATGGCCAAAATCCCTCATACGTCACAAGGAGGTCATGAGTTCAATCCAAAACGATCGCTACATTTTCGAAAAGTACATATGGACCCAAAACGGACACCGTGTGCAAAAGTAATGCTCAATTCTTCGTACGCTAACTATCCAAGCGTTCCAAATATACAAGTGCTCGTTCTTTCAAAAAATGGTTGAAATCCCTCATACATCATGATGAAGCATTGAGTTCAATCCAAAACGGTCGCTACATTTCCTAAAAGTACTTATGGGCCCAAAACGGACACCGTGTGTAAAAGTTACGCTTAATTCTTCGTACGCCGACTCTCCAAGCGTTCCAAATATGCAAGTGCACATTCTTTCCAAAAATGGCTGAAATCCCTCACACGTCACGACGAAGTCGTGAGTTCAATCCAAAACCATCGCTACATTGTCGAAAAGTACTTATGGGCCCAAAACGGAAACCGTGTGCAAAAGTTACGCTCAATTATTTGTACGCCGACTCTCCAAGCGTTCCAAATATGCAAGTGCTCATTCGTTAGAAAAATGGCCAAAATCCCTAATTCATCATGATGAAGTCTTGAGTCCAATCCAAAATGGTCGCTACATTTCAGAAAATTACTTATGGGCCCAAAACGGACACCGTGCGCAAAAGTTACGCTCAATTCTTCGTACGCCGACTCTCCAGGCGTTCCAAATATGCAAGTGCTCATTCTTTAGACAAATGGCTGAAATCCCTCATACGTCACGAGGAGGTCGTGGGTTCAATCCAAAACAGTCGCTACATTTCCGAAAAGTACTTATGGGACCAAAATCGACACCGTGTGCAAAAGTTACACTCAATTCTTCGTACGCCGACTCTCCAAGCGCTCCAAATATGCAAATGCTCATTCTTTAGAAAAATGGCCAAAATCCCTAATACGTCATGATGAAGTCTTGAGTTCAATCCAAAACGGTCGCTACATTTTTGAAAAGTACTTATGGGCCCAAAATGGACACTGTGTGCAAAAGTTACGCTCGATTCTTCGTACGCGGACTCTCCAGGCGTTCCAAATATGCAAGTGCTCATTCTTTAGATAAATGGCTGAAATCCCTCATACGTCACGAGGAAGTTGTGGGTTAAATCCGAAACGGTCGCTACATTTCTGAAAAATAATTATGGGCCCAAAACGGACACCGTGTGCAAAAGTTACGCTCAATTCTTCGTACGCTGACACTCCATGTGTTCCAAATATGCAAGTGCTCATTCTTTCAAAAAATAGCCGAAATCCCACATATGTCACGATGAAGTCATGAGTTCAATCCAAAATGTCGCTACATTTTCGAAAAGTACTTATGGGCCCAAAACGGACACCGTGTGCAAAAGTTATGGTCAATTCTTCGTACGCCGACTCTCCAAGAGTTCCAAAAATGCAAGTGCTTATTCTTTCCAAAAATGGCCGAAATCCCTCATACGTCACGGCGAAGTCATGAGTTCAATCCAAAATGGTCGCTACATTCCCGAAAAGTACTTATGGGCCCAAAACGGACACCGTGTGCAAAAGTTACGCTCAATTCTTCGTACGCCGACTCTCCATGCGTTCCAAATATGCAAGTACTCATTCTTTAGAAAAATGGCCAAAATCCCTCATACGTCATGACGAAGTCTTGAGTTCAATCCAAAATGGTTGCTACATTTCCGAAAAGTACATATGGGCCCAAAACGGACACCGTGTGCAAAAATTACGCTCAATTCTTCGTACGTCGATTCTCCAAGCGTTCCAAAAATGGAAGTGCTCTTTCTTTAGAAAAATGGCCAAAATCCCTCATACATCACGAGGAAGCCATGAGGTCAATCCAAAACAATTGCTACATTATCGAAAAGTACTTATGGGCCCAAAATGGACACCGTGTGTAAAAGTAACGCTCAATTCTTCATACGCCGACTATCCAAGCATTCCAAATATGCAAGTGCTCATTCTTTCGATAAATGGCTGAAATCCCTCATACATCACGATGAAGCGGTGAGTTCAATCCAAAACGGTCGCTACATTTTCGAAAAGTACTTATGGGCCCGAAACGGACACCGTGTGCCAAAGTTATGCTCAATTCTTCATACGTCGACTGTCCAAGCGTTCCAAATATGGAAGTGCTCATTCTTTAGAAAAATGGACGAAATCCCTCATACGTCATGACGAAGTCATTAGTTCAATACAAAACGGTCGCTACATTTCCTAAAAGTACTTATGGGCCCAAAACGGACACCGTGTGTAAAAGTTACGCTCAATTCTTCGTACGCCGACTCTCCAAGCGTTCCAAATATGTAAGTGCTCATTCTTTCCAAAAATGGCTAAAATCCCTCACACGTCACGACGAAGTCGTGAGTTCAATCCAAAACGATCGCTACATTGTCGAAAAGTACTTATGGGCCCAAAACGGACACCGTGTGCAAAAGTTAAGCTCAATTATTTGTACGCCGACTCTCCAAGCGTTCCAAATATGCAAGT
>NW_019231726.1:0-2820 GCF_002742605.1 Olea europaea var. sylvestris
CCCCGACGCGATTTTTGTTTCCGATCAACCTGTCAAATTTTAGCCCATTCCCACACAGTCGCGAAAAATGACGAAATTGCCCCGGGCGCGGTTTTTGTTTCCGATCAACCTGTCAAATTTTAGACCATTTCGACACAGTTGCGAAAAATGAAGAAATTGCCCCCGGCGCAGTTTTTGTTCCGGATCAACCTCTCAAATTTTAGCCCATTCCGACACCGACGCGAAAAAGGTCGAAATTACCCCCGGCGCGATTTTTGTTTTCGATCAACTTGTCAAATTTTAGCCAATTCTGACACAGTCGCGAAAAATGACGAAATTGCCCCTGCTGCGATTTTTAATTCCGATCAACCAGTCAAATTTTAGCCCATTTAGACACAGTCGAGAAAAATGACGAAGTTGCCCCCGGCGCGTTTTTTGTTTCCGATCAACCTGTCAAATTTTAGCCCATTCCGACACAGTCGCGAAAAAGGACGAAATTGTCCCCGACGCGATTTTGTTTCCGATCAACCTGTCAAATTTTAGCCCATTCCGACACAGTTGCGAAAAGTGACGAAATTGCCCCTGCCTCGATTTTTATTTCCGATCAACCAGTCAGATTTTAGCCCATTTCGACACAGTCGAGAAAAATGACGAAATTGCCCCCGGCGCGATTTTTGTTTCCTATCAACCTGTCAAATTTTAGCCCATTCCGACATAGTCGCAAAAAATGACGAAATTGCCCCCGACGCGATTTTTGTTTTCGATCAACCTGTCAAATTTTAGCCCATTTCGACACCGTTGCGAAAAATGACGAAATTGCCCCCGGCGCAGTTTTTGTTCCGGATCAACCTCTCAAATTTTAGCCCATTCCGACACCGTCGAGAAAAAGGTCGAAATTGCCCCGTCGCGATTTTTGTTTTCTATCAACTTGTCAAATTTTGGCCAATTCCGACACAGTCGCGAAAAATGACGAAATCGCCCCTGCCGCGGTTTTTAATTCCGATCAACCGGTCAAATTTTAGCCCATTGCGACACAGTCGAGAAAAATGACGAAATTGCCCCCGGCGCGATTTTTGTTTCCGATCAACCTGTCAAATTTTAGCCCATTCCGACACAGTCGCGAAAAATGACGAAATTGCCCCGGCACGATTTTTGTTTCCGATAAACCTGTCAAATTTTGGCCGATTTCGACAAAGTCGCGAAAAATGACCAAATTCTCCCCGACGCAAATTTTGTTTCCGATCAACCTGTCAAATTTTAGCCCATTCCGACACAGTCGCGAAAAATGACGAAATTGCCCCCGGTGCGATTTTTGTTTCCGATCAACCTGTCAAATTTTAGCCCATTTCGACACAGTTACGAAAAATGATGAAATTGCCCCCGGCGCAGTTTTTGTTCCGGATCAACCCCTCAAATTTTAGTTCATTCCGACACCGACGCGAAAAAGGTCGAAATTGCCCCCGGCGCGATTTTTGTTTTCGATCAACTTGTCAAATTTTAGCCAATTCTGACATAGTCGCGAAAAATGACGAATTTGCCCCTGCTACGATTTTTAATTCCGATCAACCATTCAAATTTTAGCCCATTTGGACACAGTCGAGAAAAATTACGAAATTGCCCCCGGCGCGATTTTTGTTTCCAATCAACCTGTCAAATTTTAGCCCATTCCGACACAGTCGCTAAAAATGACGAAATTGTCCCCGACGCGATTTTGTTTCCGATCAAACTGTCAAATTTTAGCCCATTGCGACACAGTCGCGAAAAATGACGAAATTGCCCCTGCCTCGATTTTTATTTCCGGTCAACCAGTCCAATTTTAGCCCATTTCGACACAGTCGAGAAAAATGACGAAATTGCCCCCGGCGCGATTTTTGTTTCCTGTCAACCTGTCAAATTTTAGCCCATTCCGACATAGTCGTGAGAAATGACGAAATTGCCCCCGTCGCGATTTTTGTTTCCGATCAACCTGTCAAATTTTAGCCCATTTCGACACCGTTACGAAAAATGACGAAATTGCCCCCGGCGCAGTTTTTGTTCCAGATCAACCTCTCAAATTTTAGCCCATTCTGACACCGTCGCGAAAAAGGTCGAAATTGCCCCCGTCGCGATTTTTGTTTTCGATCAACTTGTCAAATTTTAGCCAATTCCGACACAGTCGCGAAAAACGACGAGATTGCACCTGCCGCGATTTTTAATTCCGATCAACCGGTCAAATTTTAGCCCATTTAGACACAGTCGAGAAAAATGACGAAATTGCCCCCGGCGCGATTTTTGTTTCCGATCAACCTGTCAAATTTTAGCCCATTCCGACACAGTCGCGAAAAATGACGAAATTGCCCCCAACGCAGTTTTTGTTCCGGATCAACCTCTCAAATTTTAGCCCATTTCGACACCGTCGCGAAAAGGTCGAAATTGCCCCCGGCGCGATTTTTGTTTTCGATAAACCTGTCAAATTTTAGCCAATTCTGACACAGCTGTGAAAAATTACGAAATTCTCCTGGCGCGATTTTTGTTCCCGATCAACCTGTCAAATTTGAGCTCATTCCGACACAGTCGAGAAAAATTAAGAAATCGCCCCCGACGCGAATTTTGTTTCCGATCAACCTGTCAAATTTTAGCCCATTCCGACACATTCGCGAAAAATGAGGAAATTGCCCCCGGTGCTGTTTTTGTTTCCGATCAACCAATCAAATTTTAGCCCATTCCGACATCGTCGCGAAAAATGATAAAATTACCCCTGGCACGATTTTTGTTTCCTATCAACCAGTCAAATTTTAGCCAATTCCGACACAGTTGCAAAAAATGACGAAATTACCCCCGACGAGGTTTTTGTTCCTGATC
>NW_019231727.1:0-2820 GCF_002742605.1 Olea europaea var. sylvestris
TTTTTGTTTAAAACTGCTTGCCTAGTTCGGTGTCTCCATGCCAGATGTTGGATTCACTTGGTGGTTAAGGTGGAGACATTGTTGAAGCAGTTTCTAATGTTTATGGACATGAAATTGAATTCCATAAATAGGCCTCAGCTAGTAAATCTGTCTCCAGCACTTTCCAAGCAAATGCAGAACATAAGCCTGCTTTGCCCTTTGAATCACTTCCTGTTAAGAGTGTGAGTAGTGATGCAAATGTTTCTTGCACTCGGAGCTATATATCATCTGGCCATTGGAATTTAAAGAAGAGCAGAAATAGGCAATTCAAATTTTACCAAAGTCGGAGAAGTGATTTATGTTAAGATATAGGGCTATGAATCTTTATTAAAAATTGTACATCACAAACTTTACAATGGTGTTGATGAATTGTTAAACATGTTATAATAGATTTGTATTTTAACCTCCCATCCACTAATTATCATAATCACAAGCATATGGAACTATTAGTGCTAATTTCAATATTAAGACTACAACTTCTTGCGTATTGTGGCAAATAAATGTCAAAGCTAAAAGAGTTCCAGCACATGAAAGTCTCTCCAAACAATTACAAAATTTTTGTTTCAACCTATCTCTATATAATTTCTCTCTAATCTGAACTTGTTGGCTTTAGCTGGAGACATAATAAATGTTCCTGTCCTTCATAGATTAACAAGTTGCCAAGCTCCATTCCATAGTACATATGAAAGGGAGGCAGAACAATGCTTTATTTAACCTGTAGATAGCAGTTAAGAAATACCAAAACCAATTACCAATTACTGCTTTGAATGGAAGAGAATACTTAGCAAATCCAGGAGCGTTGGTTCAAAATAAAGAACTACTTGTGCAGCTTCAACTCATTGAAGAACTTAACATTCAGGTTAATTAGTTCACAAACGTTACAAATTGCAAAACACAATACATAGTTGTGAGCTATTATCACATAGCAAATATAAAGTTCTCTCCTAGTTTTCGTTCGTAGTAGACAAACATAACTCAAAAATAACCCAGTTGAAAAAAACGCCAATCAAGCAGGGCCCTTCCCTTTTGTATTCCCAGACCCACCACATTTTTCCTTATGGATTGTCACATTCACCGAAATATAGAGCTCCTCGTCATCATTTAGCCTCACTTGAGATTGGAACGCGTGGGTCATATCTTCATCTGCTTCCATCACCGCAGGGTTAGTTGAAGTAGCACTAATCCTACTACATTCACCTCGTGCTTGACCTTCTTCATACCAATCCCAAAATCTACATTTTTCACTACAACACTTGAATAATCTACCTTTATCACAAGTCTTCTTCTCCATCTCAAAGCATTTCTGATATCCATGCTTACACAACGAACATCGCACTTTGATCGGGCATTCAGCAAAGAAGTGTCCCCCGCCTCTGCAACTATGGCATAGACCTGAATTCTTCTCTGGTATTCTAGTATGCAAATCAACCACAAACAATCAATCGGTTTTCATGTTCACGAACTAACTACTGTGAAATGGGGAATCTTAATTACATAAATAATGTATAAATTACAAAGAATATACTACTGTGAAATAGGAATTGGGCCAACCTTCTTCAAAGTCATAAACAAGTAGATGTAGGGCCGCACAACAAAATATTTCATTTTCTAGAAGAACCACAGAAATGAGAACATGAAGATAAAGTTAAACTACTACCTGACTGGTATTAGATGGTGGTGGTTGTATTGTTTGGGTCACCAAGCTCATTTAGCAGCAGAGGCAGTTGAGGAAAGTGTCGACATGTTCGATGCTTTTCAAGGAATGGGCAAGTGTTTGGGATTGCAAATGGGGCCCGATTCGGTTGCATGCAGCCTGTGATGAAGGAGGCCAGATTTACCTTTATCTTTATGAACTGCGATGGTGGCGAAATCAGCTTAATCAATGATTTTCAACACCGACTTCGAAGATGGACTCATTTGAGAAAACATAACCTGATGAGGACAGCTGTTCGGGGGCTGTCAAAGTTGGAGATTAATGTACCGGTGTTCAGTTGGGGTTGTGAAGTGAAGAGACGATTTTGGTGAGGTAGGTTTTGAAATTGGAGATTGTTGGGGTCTTGGGGAGAAGGACGAAAGAAAGAGTAAAAGATTCCTTATTTTTCATTAAAGTAACATATAGAGTTATGTGCGCACATGCGATTTCTAGAATAGCTGTTTTTGGTCAATTCACTGCGCCTAGCTCTAAGTCTATCATCTTGTTTCTCTTTAGCACCAATGATGAGATTTTGTTTAATATTCCTAAAATGTTTTCAGCTTTGAATAGTAGTGGTTGTCGTTATGTCCCTCGCAATGAGAATAGAGTGGTTCATGAGCTTGCCTCTCATACATGTATAGCTTAGGATTCAGTTTTTTGGGTGTTTACTGTCCTTTTTGTAATCAACTATTTGATGTGAATTAGGTGATCAAGTTCAATGAGATTATCCAGTTTGGATATTCAATAAAAAAAATTATGGATGCACATGTGCAAGGACTAGAAGCACATAAAATTCACAGGTTGTTCCATTAATTTGCGATAATTTTACATCATCTTAAAACAATCAGAGTATGGTACAATTCGTTTGTCAAATTCACTTTCCAGGGACAAAGTTTGTGGCATAGGACCAAGCATCGTTGTTAGCCGGGTCTGCAAGATTTTCCAATGGACACTTTTCGATTACAATTGCTTGGACGAAGAATCCGAACATGGAGAACATGGCAAGTCTACCGTTCGTGATCTCCTTCACCTTGAGCTCTGAAAAGGCCTCGGGATCATTGACAAGACCCAAGGGGTCGAAGCTTCCG
>NW_019231728.1:0-2820 GCF_002742605.1 Olea europaea var. sylvestris
TTTCGTCATTTTTCGCGACTGTGTCGTAATGGGCTCAAATTTGTCAGGTTGATCGGGAACGAAAACCGCGCCGGGGGCAATTTGGTCATTTTTCTCGACAGTGTCGGAATTTGCTGAAATTTGGCAGTTTGATCTGAAATAAAAATCGCGCCGGGGGCAATTTCGTCATTTTTCTCGACTGTGTCGGAATGGGCTCAAATTTGACAGGTTGATCGGGAACAAAAACACCGCCGAGTGTACTTTCGTCATTTTTCTCGACTATGTCGGAATTGGCTAAAATTTGACTGGTTGATTGGAAACAAAAACCGCGCCTGGGGGCAATTTCGTCATTTTTCTCGACTGTGTCGGAATTGGTTGAAATTTGGCCATTTGATCGGAAATAAGAATCGCGCCGGCGGCAATTTCGTCATTTTTCTCGACTGTGTCGGAATGGGCTCAAATTTGACAGGTTGATCGGGAACGAAAATCGCAACGGGTGTAATTTCGTCATTTTCCGCGACTGTGTCGGAATTGGCTGAAATTTGGCAGTTTGATCTAAAATAAAAATCGCCCCGGGGGCAATTTCGTCATTTTTCTCGACTGTGCCGGAATGGGCTCAAATTTGAAAGGTTGATCGGAAACAAAAATCGCCCCGGGGGCAATTTCGTCCTTTTTTGCGATTGTGTAGGAATGGGCGAAAATTTGACAGGTTAAACGGAAACCAAAATCGCGCTGCGGCAGTTTCGCCAATTTTAGCGACTATGTCGGAATGAGCTCAAATTTGACAGGTTGATCGGAAACAAAAATCGCGCCGGGGGTAATTTCATCATTTTTCGCGACTGTGTCGGAATGGGTTCAAATTTGACAGGTTGATCGGGAACAAAAACCACGCCGGGTTTAATTTCGTCATTTTTCGCGACTGTGTCGGAATTGGCTAAAATTTAACTGGTTGATATGAAACAAAAATCGCGCCGGGGGCAATTTTGTCATTTTTCTCGACTGTGTCGGAATGGGCTCAAATTTGACAGGTTGATCGGGAATAAAAACCGCGCCGGGTGTAATTTCGTCATTTTTAGCGACTGTGTCGGAATTGGCTAAAATTTGACTGGTTGATTGGAAACAAAAACCGCGCCGGGGGCAATTTCATCATTTTTCTCGACTGTGTCGGAATGGGCTCAAATTTGACAGGTTGATCGGGAACAAAAACCGCGCCGGGTGTAATTTCTTCATTTTTCGCGACTGTGTCGGAATTGGCTAAAATTTAACTGGTTGATCGGAAACAAAAATCGCGCCGGGGGCAATTTCGTCATTTTTCTCGACTGTGTCGGAATTGGCTCAAATTTGACAAGTTGATCGGGAATAAAAACTGCACCGGGTGTAATTTCGTCATTTTTCGCGACTGTGTCGAAATTGGCTAAAATTTGACTGGTTGGGTGGAAAAAGAACCGCGCCGGGGGTAATTTCGTCATTTTTTTCGACTGTGTCGGAATTGGATGAAATTTGGCCGTTTGATCTGAAATAAAAATCACGCCGGCGACAATTTCGTCATTTTTCTCGGCTGTGTCGGAATGGGCTCAAATTTGACAGGTTGATCCGAAATAAAAATCGCGCCGGCGGCAATTTCGTCATTTTTCTCGACTGTGTCGGAATGGGCTCAAATTTGACAGGTTGATCGGGAATAAAAACCGCGCCGGGTGTAATTTCGTCATTTTTAGCGACTGTGTCGGAATTGGCTAAAATTTGACTGGTTGATTGGAAACAAAAACCGCGCCGGGGGCAATTTCATCATTTTTCTCGACTGTGTCGGAATGGGCTCAAATTTGACAGGTTGATCGGGAACAAAAACCGCGCCGGGTGTAATTTCGTCATTTTTCGCGACTGTGTCGGAATTGGCTAAAATTTAACTGGTTGATCGGAAACAAAAATCGCGCCGGGGGCAATTTCGTCATTTTTCTCGACTGTGTCGGAATTGGCTCAAATTTGACAAGTTGATCGGGAATAAAAACTGCACCGGGTGTAATTTCGTCATTTTTCGCGACTGTGTCGAAATTGGCTAAAATTTGACTGGTTGGGTGGAAAAAGAACCGCGCCGGGGGTAATTTCGTCATTTTTTTCGACTGTGTCGGAATTGGATGAAATTTGGCCGTTTGATCTGAAATAAAAATCACGCCGGCGACAATTTCGTCATTTTTCTCGGCTGTGTCGGAATGGGCTCAAATTTGACAGGTTGATCGGGAACAAAAACCGCGCCGGGTGTAATTTCGTTGTTTCTCGCGACTGTGTCGGAATTGGCTAAAATTTGACTGGTTGACTGGAAACAAAAATCGCGCCTGGGGGTAATTTCGTCATTTTTCTCGACTGTGTCGGAATTGGCTGAAATTTGGCCGTTTGATCGGAAATAAGAATCGCGCCGGCTGCAATTTCTTCATTTTTCTCGACTGTGTCGGAATGGGCTCAAATTTGACAGTTGATCGGGAACGAAAATCGCGCCGGGTGTAATTTCGTCATTTTTCGCGACTGTGTTGGAATTGGCTGAAATTTGGCAGTTTGATCTGAAATAAAAATCGTACCGTCGGCAATTTCGTCATTTTTCTCGACTGTGCCGGAATGGGCTCAAACTTGACCGGTTGATCGGGAACAAAAATTGCGCGGGGGGCAATTTCGTCATTTTTCTCGACGATGCCGGAATGGGCTGAAATTTAACGGGTTGATCGGAAACAAAAATTGCCCCGGGGGTAATTTCGTCATTTTTCGCGATTGTGTCGGAATGGGCTCAAATTAGACAGGTTGATCAGGAACCAAAATCGCGCCGGGTGTAATTTCGTCATTTTCCGCGACTGT
>NW_019231729.1:0-2819 GCF_002742605.1 Olea europaea var. sylvestris
ATCGCGACGGTGACAGTTTCATCTGTTTTCGCAAAGGTGTCGGAATGGGCTAAATTTTGACAAACCAATCGGAAACAAAAATCGCGCCCGGTTAAATTTCGTCATTTTTCGCGACGGAGTCGGAATGGGCTAAAATTTGGCAGACCAATCGAAAACAAAAATCGCGCCGGGTTAAATTTCGTCATTTTTCGCGACGGAGTCGGAATGGGCTAAAATTTGACAGACTGATCGGAAACATTAATCGCGAAGGGGCCAATTTCGTCAGTTTTCGCAACGGTGTTGGAATGGGCCCAAATTTGGCCGATTGATCGGAACAAAAATCGCGCCGGGGGCAATTTCGTCATTTTTCGCGACGAAGTCGGAATGGGCTAAAATTTGACAAACTGACCGGAAACAAAAACCGCGCCGGGGCAATTTCGTCATTTTTCGCGACGAAGTCGGAATGGGCTAAAATTTGACAAACTGACCGGAAACAAAAACCGCGCCGGGGCAATTTCGTCATTTTTCGCGACGAAGTCGGAATGGGCTAAAATTTGACAAACTGACCGGAAACAAAAACCGCGCCGGGGCAATTTCGTCATTTTTCGCGACGAAGTCGGAATGGGCTAAAATTTGACAAACTGACCGGAAACAAAAACCGCGCCGGGGCAATTTCGTCATTTTTCGCGACGAAGTCGGAATGGGCTAAAATTTGACAAACTGATCGGAAACAAAAATCGCGCCGGGGCAATTTCGTCATTTTTCGCGACGGCGTCGGAATGGGCTAAAATTTGACAGACTGATCGGAAACATTAATCGCGAAGGGGCCAATTTCGTCAGTTTTCGCAACGGTGTTGGAATGGGCTAAAATTTGACAGACTGATCGGAAACCAAAGTTGCGCCGATGGCAATTTCGTCATTTTTCGCGGCGGTGTCGGAATGGGCTAAAATTTGACAGACTGATCGGAAACCAAAGTTGCGCCGATGGCAATTTCGTCATTTTTCGCGGCGGTGTCGGAATGGGCTAAAATTTGACAGACTGATCGGAAACAAAAATCGCGCCGGGGTAAATTTCGTCATTTTTCGCGACGGTGTCGGAATGAGCTAAAATTTGACAGACTGATCGGAAACAAAAATCGGGACAGGGGCCAATTTCGTCAGTTTTCGCGACAATGTTGGAATGGGCTAAAATTTGACAGACTGAACGGAAACAAAAGTCGCGCCGAGGGCAATTTCGTCATTTTTCGAGACGGAGTCGGAATGGGCTAAAATTTGACAGACTGATCGGAAACAAAAATCGCGCCGGGGGCAATTTCGACATTTTCCGCGACGGAGTCGGAATGGGCTAAAATTTGACTGGTTGATCGGAAACAAAAACCGCGCCGGGGATAATTTTGTCATTTTTCGCGACTGTGTCGGAGTGGGCTGAAATTTGACAGGTTGATCGGAAACAAAAATCGCGCCGGGTTAAATTTCGTCATTTTTCGCGACGGGGTCGGAATGGGCTAATATTTGACAGATTGATCAGAAATAAAAATCGCGACGGTGACAGTTTCATCTGTTTTCGCAAAGGTGTCGGAATGGGCTAAATTTTGACAAACCAATCGGAAACAAAAATCACGCAGGGTTAAATTTCGTCATTTTTCGCGACGGAGTCGGAATGGGCTAAAATTTGGCAGACCAATCGAAAACAAAAATCGCGCCGGGTTAAATTTCGTCATTTTTCGCGACGGAGTCGGAATGGGCTAAAATTCGACAGACTGATCCGAAACAAAAATCGCGCCGGGGGCAATTTCGTCGTTTTTCGCGACGAAGTCGGAATGGGCTAAAATTTGACAGATTGATCGTAAACAAAAATCGCGTCGAGGGCATTTTCGTCATTTTTCGCGACGGTGTCGGAATGGGCTAAAATTCGACAGACTGATCCGAAACAAAAATCGCGCCGGGGGCAATTTCGTCGTTTTTCGCGACGAAGTCGGAATGGGCTAAAATTTGACAGATTGATCGTAAACAAAAATCGCGTCGAGGGCATTTTCGTCATTTTTCGCGACGGTGTCGGAATGGGCTAAAATTCGACAGACTGATCCGAAACAAAAATCGCGCCGGGGGCAATTTCGTCGTTTTTCGCGACGAAGTCGGAATGGGCTAAAATTTGACAGACTGATCGGAAACAAAAGTCGCGCGGGGGGCAATTTCGTCGTTTTTCGCGACGGTGTCGGAATGGGCTAAAATTTGACAAACTGATCGGAAACAAAAATCGCGCCGGGGCAATTTCCTCATTTTTCGCGACGGCGTCGGAATGGGCTAAAATTTGACAGACTGATCGGAAACATTAATCGCGACGGGGCCAATTTCGTCAGTTTTCGCGACGGTGTCGGAATGGGCTAAAATTTGACAGACTGATCGGAAACCAAAGTTGCGCCGATGGCAATTTCGTCATTTTTCGCGGCGGTGTCGGAATGGGCTAAAATTTGACAGACTGATCGGAAACAAAATCGCGCCGGGGGCAATTTCGTCATTTTTCGCGACGGAGTCGGAATGGACTAAAATTCGACAGACTGATCGGAAACAATAATCGCGCCGCGGCAGACTGATCGGAAACAAAAATCGCGCCGGGGTAAATTTCGTCATTTTTCGCGACGGTGTCGGAATGAGCTAAAATTTGACAGACTGATCGGAAACAAAAATCGGGACAGGGGCCAATTTCGTCAGTTTTCGCGACAATGTCAGAATGGGCTAAAATTTGACAGACTGAACGGAAACAAAAGTCGCGTCGAGGGCAATTTCGTCATTTTTCGCGACGGAGTCGGAATGGGCTAAAATTTGACAGACTGATCGGA
>NW_019231730.1:0-2819 GCF_002742605.1 Olea europaea var. sylvestris
TTTCGTCATTTTTCGCGACGGTGTCTGAATGGGCTAAAATTTGACAGATTGATCGGAGACAAAAATTGAGCCGGTGGAAATTTTCGTCATTTTTCGCGACGGTGTCGGAATGGGCCTAAATTTGACTGATTGATCGGAAACAAAAATCGCGCCGAGGGCAATTTCGTCATTTTTCGTGACGGTGTCGGAATGAGCTAAAATTTGACTGATTGATCGGAAAAAAAATTGCTCCGGGGCAATTTCGTCATTTTTCGCGACGGTGTCTGAATCGGCTAAAATTTGACTGAATGATCGGAAACAAAAATCGTGCCGGGGACAATTTCGTCATTTTTCACCACGGTGTCTGAATGGGCTAAAATTTGACTGATTGATCGGAATTAAAAATCGCGCCTGGGGCAATTTCGTCGTTTTTCGCGACGGTGTCGAAATGGGCTAAAATTTGACAGATTAATCGGAAACAAAAATCGAGCCGGGGGAAATTTCGTCATTTTTCGGGACGGTGTCGGAATTGGCCAAAATTTGACTGATTGATCGGAAACAAAAATCGCACAGGTGGCAATTTTGTCATTTTTCGCGACAGTGTCGGAATGGGCCAAAATTTGACCGATTGATCGGAAACAAAAATCTCGCCGGGGGGAATTTCGTCATTTTTCGCGACGGTGTCTGCATGGGCTGAAATTTGACTGATTGATCTTAAACAAAAATCGCTCCGGGGGCAATTTGGTCATTTTTTGCGACGGTGTCTCGATGGGATAAAATTTTTCTGTTTGATCTGAAACAAAATTCTCGCCGAGGAAAATTTCGTCATTTTTCGCGACGGTGTCTGAATGGGCTAAAATTTGACTGATTGATCGGTAACAAAAATCGCGCCGGGGGCAATTTCGTCATGTTTCGCGACGGTGTCTGAATGGGCTAAAATTTGATTGATTGATCGAAAACAAAAATCGCGCCAGGGGCAATTTCGTCATTTTTCGCGACACGGTCGGAATGGGCTAAAATTTGACAGATTAATAGGAATCAAAAATCGAGCCCGGGGAAATTTCGTCAATTTCGCGACGGTGTCGGAATGGGCTAAAATTTGACTGATTGATCGGAAACAAATATCTCGCAGAGGGCAATTTCGTCATTTTTCGCGACGGTGTCTGAATGGGCTAAAATTTGACTGATCGAACGGAAACAAAAATCGCTCCAGGAGCAGTTTGGTCATTTTCGCGACGGTGTCGGAATGGGCTAAAATTTGACAGATTGATCGGAGACAAAAATCGAGCCGAGGGAAATTTCGTCATTTTTAGCGACGGTGTCGGATTGGGCCAAAATTTGACTGATTGATCGGAAACAAAAATCGCGCCGGGGGGAATTTCGTCATTTTTCGCGACGGCGTCGGAATGGGCTAAAATTTGACTGATTGATCGGAAACAAAAATCGTGCCGGGGGCAATTTCGTCATTTTTCGCGACGGCGTCGGAATGGGCTAAAATTTGACTGATTGATCGGAAACAAAAATCGTGCCGGGGGCAATTTCGTCATTTTTCGCGACGGCGTCGGAATGGGCTAAAATTTGACTGATTGATCGGAAACAAAAATCGTGCCGGGGGCAATTTCGTCATTTTTCGCGACGGCGTCGGAATGGGCTAAAATTTGACTGATTGATCGGAAACAAAAATCGTGCCGGGGGCAATTTCGTCATTTTTCGCGACGGCGTCGGAATGGGCTAAAATTTGACTGATTGATCGGAAACAAAAATCGTGCCGGGGGCAATTTCGTCATTTTTCGCGACGGCGTCGGAATGGGCTAAAATTTGACTGATTGATCGGAAACAAAAATCGCGCCGGGGGGAATTTCGTCATTTTTCGCGACGGTGTCTTAATGGGCTGAAATTTGACTGATTGATGGGAAAGACAAATCTCTCCGGGGGCAATTTGGTCATATTTCGCGACGATGTCTCAATGAGCTAAAATTTGACTGATTGATCAGAAACAAAATTCGCGCAGAGGGAAATTTCGTCATTTTTCGCGACGGGGTCGGTATGGGCTAAAATTTGTTTGATTGATCGAGAACAAAAATCGAGCCGGGGGAAATTTCGTCATTTTTCGCGACGGTGTCGGAATGGGCTAAAATTTGACTGATTGATCGGAAACAAATGTCGCGCCGGGGGCAATTTCGTCATTTTTCGCGACAGGGTCGGAATGGGCTAATATTTGGCCGATTAATCGGAAACAAAATCGCGCCGGGGGAAATTTCGTCATTTTTTACGACGGGGTCGGAATGGGCTAAAATTTGACTTATTGATCGGAAACAAATATCGAGCCGAGGGAAATTTCGTCATTTTTCGCGACGGGGTCGAAATGGGCCAAAATTTGACTGATTGATCAGAAACGAAAATCGTGCCGGTGACAATTTCGTCATTTTTCGCGACGGTGTCGGAATGGGCTAAAATTTGACTGATTGATCGGAAAAAAAATCGCGCCGGGGGCAATTTCGTCATTTTTCGCGACGGTGTCGGAATGGGCTAAAATTTGACTGATTGATCGGAAAAAAAATCGCGCCGGGGGCAATTTCGTCATTTTTCGCGACGGTGTAGGAATGGGCTAAAATTTGACAGATTGATCGGAAGCAACAATCGAGCCAGGGGAAATTTCGTCATTTTTCACGACGGTCTCGGAATGGGCCAAAATTTGACTGATTGATCGGAAACAAAAATCGCACAGGTGGCAATTTTGTCATTTTTCGCGACGGTGTCGGAATGGGCTAAAATTTGACCGATTGATCGGAAACAAAAATCGCGCCGGGGGGAATTTCGTCATTTTTCGCGACGGTGTC
>NW_019231731.1:0-2819 GCF_002742605.1 Olea europaea var. sylvestris
CAGCCAATTCCGAGACAGTCGAGAAAAATGACGAAATTGCCCCCGGCTCGATTTTTGTTTCCGATCAACAAGTCAAATTTCAGTCTATTCCGACATAGTGGCGAAAAATGACGAAATTACAACCGGCGCGATTTTTGTTCCCGATCAACTGATCAAATTTGAGCCCATTCCGACACAGTCGAGAAAAATGACGAAATTGACCCCGGCGCGATTTTTATTTCCGATCAACCTGTCAAATTTGAGCCCATTCCGACACAGTCGAGAAAAATGATGAAATTGCCCCCGGCGCGATTTTTATTTCCGATCAACCTGTCAAGTTCGAGCCCATTCCGACACAGTCGAGAAAAATGACGAAATTGTCCCCGGCGCGGTTTTTGTTTCCGATCAACCAGTCAAATTTCAGCCAATTCCGGCACAGTCGCGAAAAATAACGAAATTACCACCGGCGCGATTTTTGTTTCCGATCAACCTGTCAAATTTGAGCCCATTCCGCCACAGTCGAGAAAAATGACGATATTGAAAAATGACGATATTGACGCCGGGGCGGTTTTTGTTTCCGATCAACAAATCAAATTTCAGCCAATTCCGATACAGTCGCAAAAATGATGAAATTGCCCCGGCGCGATTTTTGTTCCCGATAAACCTGTCAAATTTGAGCCCATTCCGCCACAGTCGAGAAAAATGACGATATTGAAAAATGACGATATTGACGCCGGGGCGGTTTTTGTTTCCGATCAAACTGCCAAATTTCAGCCAATTCCGACACAGTCGCGAAAAATAACGAAATTACCACCGGCGCGGTTTTTGTTTCCGATCAACCTGTCAAATTTGAGCCCATTCCGGCACAGTCGAGAAAAATGACGAAATTTCCCCCAGCGCGATTTTTGTTTCCGATCAACCAGTCAAATTTTAGCCAATTCCGACACAGTCGCGAAATATGACTAAATTACACCCGGCGCGATTTTTGTTCCCGATAAACCTGACAAATTTGAGCCCATTCCGACACAGTCGAGAAAAATGCCGAAATTTCCCCCGTCGCGATTTTTGTCTCCGATCAACCTGTCAAATTTTAGCCCATTCCGACACCGTTGCGTAAAATGATGAAGTTGCCCCCGGCGCAATTTTTGTTGTCGATCAACAAGTCAAATTTCAGCCGATTCCGACAGAGTCGCGAAAAATGACGAAATTACATCCGGCGCTATTTTTGTTCCCGATCAACCTGTCAAATTTGAGCCCATTCCGATACAGTCGCGAAAAATGACGAAATTACACCCGGCGCGATTTTTGTTCCCGATAAACCTGTCAAATTTGAGCCCATTCCGATACAGTCGCGAAAAATGACGAAATTGCCCCCAGGGCGATTTTTATTTCCGATCAAACTACCAAATTTCAGCCAATTGCGAGACAGTCGAGAAAAAATGATGAAGTTGCCCCCGGCGCAATTTTTGTTTTCGATCAACAAGTCAAATTTCAGCCGATTCCGACAGAGTCGCGAAAAATGACGAAATTACATCCGGCGCTATTTTTGTTCCCGATCAACCTGTCAAATTTGAGACCATTCCGACACAGTCGAGAAAAATGACGAAATTGTCGCCGACGCGAATTTTATTTTCGATCAAACCGCCAAATTTCAGCCAATTCCGACACAGTCGAGAAAAATGACGAAATTACCCCCGGCTCGGTTTTTGTTTCCGATCAACAAGTCAAATTTTTGCCGATTCCGACACGGTCGCGGAAAATGACGAAATTACACCCGGCGCGGTTTTTGTTCCGGATCAACCGGTCAAATTTGAGCCTATTCCGACACAGTCGCGAAAAATGACGAAATTGCCCACGGCGCGATTTTTGTTTCCGATCAACCTGTCAAATTCGAGCCCATTCCGACACAGTCGAGAAAAATGACGAAATTACCCCCGGCGCGATTTTTATTTCAGATCAAATTGTCAAATTCCAGTAAATTTCGACACAGTCGAGAACAATGACGAAATTACACCCGGCACGGTTTTTGTTCCCGATCAACCGGTCAAATTTGAGCCCATTCCGACACAGTAGCGAAAAATGACGAAATTTCCCCGGCCCGATTTTTGTTTTCGATCAATCTGTCAAATTTGAGCTCATTCCGACACAGTCGAGAAAAATGACGAAATTGCCCCCGGCGCGATTTTTATTTCAGATCAAACTGCCAAATTTCAGCCAATTCTGACACAGTCGAGAAAAATGACGAAATTGCCCTCAGGGCGGTTTTTGTTTCCGATCAACAAATCAAATTTCAGCCAATTCCGATAGAGTCGCCAAAAATGATGAAATTGCCCCGGCGCGATTTTTGTTCCCGATAAACCTGTCAAATTTGAGCCCATTCCGACACAGTCGAGAAAAATGACGAAATTACCCCCGGCGCGATTTTTATTTCCGATCAAACTGCCAAATTTCAGCCAATTCCGAGACAGTCGAGAAAAATGACGAAATTGCCCCCGGCGCGATTTTTATTTCCGATCAAACTGCCAAATTTCAGCCAATTCCGAGACAGTCGAGAAAAATGACGAAATTGCCCCCGGCGCGATTTTTATTTCCGATCAAACTGCCAAATTTCAGCCAATTCCGAGACAGTCGAGAAAAATGACGAAATTGCCCCCGGGGCGATTTTTGTTTCCGATCAACAAATCAAATTTCAGCCAATTCCGATACAGTCACAAAAAATGATGAAATTGCCCCGGCGCGGTTTTTGTTCCCGATAAACCTTTCAAATTTGAGCCCATTCCGACACAGTCGAGAAAAATGACGAAATTACCCCCGGCGCGATTTTTATTTCCGATCAAACT
>NW_019231732.1:0-2819 GCF_002742605.1 Olea europaea var. sylvestris
ACAAATGAAAAAATTGCCCCTGGTGCGATTTTTCTTTGTTAATTTTCTATCCAGCACTTCTTCAACTTGACATAATTAGTACGGAAATTAATTTTTCGGAGGCTTAAACGAAGGAATTTAGCTAAAATCCTGTGATCCCGAGTCTATGCCCCTAGTCCAATTTCGCGGGCCGTTTCCGATCAACCTGCCAACTTTCGGCCCATTCCGACACCGTTGCGACAAATGTCAAAATTTCCCCTGGTGCAGTTTTTCTTTACTAATTTTCGGTCCAGCACTTCTTCAACCAGACATAATTAATAAGGAAATTAATTATTCGAAAGCCTAAACAAAGGAATTTGGGTTAAATCTCGCGATCCCGGGTCTGTGCCCCGAGTCCAATTTCACGAGCCGTTTCTAATCAACCTATCAAATTTAAGCCCATTCCTACACCATCGGAACAAATGAAAAAATTACCCCTGGTGCAGTTTTTGTTTGTTAATTTTCTGTCCAGCACTTCTTCAATCGGACATAATTAATATGGAAATTAATTATTCGGTGGCCCAATTGAAGGAATTTGGCTAAAATCCCGTGATCCCAGGTCTGTGCCCTGAGTCCAATTTCTCGGGCCATTTCCAATCAACCTGCAAAATTTGGGCCCATTCCGACAACGTCGCGACAAATGACAAAATTTCTCCTGGTGCGATTTTTCATTGTTAATTTTCTGTTCATCACTTCTTCAACCTGACATAATTAATACGAAAATTAATTATTCGTAGGCCCAAACGAAGGAATTTGGCTAAAATCCCATGAACCCGGGTCTATTCCCCGAGTCCAATTTATCGGGCCATTTCCAATCAACCTGCCAAAATTCGGCCTATTCCGACACCTTCGCGGCAAATGACAAAATTGCCCCTGGTGCGATTTTTCTTTGTTAATTTTCTGTCCAGCACTTCTTCAACCTGACATAATTAATAAATAAATAAATTATTCGGAGGCCCAAACGAAGGAATCTGGCTAATATCTCGTAAACCTGGGTCTGTGCCCCGAGTCCAATTTCTCGAGCCATTTCCAATCAACCTGCCAAATTTCGGCCCATTCCGACACCGTCACGACAAATGATAAAATTACCCCTGGTGCGATTTTTCTTTATTAATTTTCTGTCCAGCACTTCTTCAACCTCTCATAATTAATAAGGAAATTAATTATTCGGAGGCCCAAACGAAGGAATCTGGCTAATATCTCGTAAACCTGGGTCTGTGCCCCGAGTCCAATTTCTCGAGCCATTTCCAATCAACCTGCCAAATTTCGGCCCATTCCGACACCGTCACGACAAATGATAAAATTACCCCTGGTGCGATTTTTCTTTATTAATTTTCTGTCCAGCACTTCTTCAACCTGACATAATTATTACGGAAATAAATTATTCGGAGGCCCAAACGAAGGAATCTGGCTAATATCTCGTAAACCTGGGTCTGTGCCCCGAGTCCAATTTCTCGAGCCATTTCCAATCAACCTGCCAAATTTTGGCCCATTACGATATGATCTCGAAAAATGACAAAATTGCCCCTGGTGCGGTTTTGCATTGTTTATTTTCTGTCCAACACTTCTTCAACCTGACGTAATTAACAAGGAAATTAATTATTCAGAGGCCCAAACGAAGGAATTTGGCTAAAATCCGGTGATCCTGGGTCTATGCCCCGGGTCCAATTTCGCTGGCCGTTTCCAATCAACCTGGCAAATTTTGGCCCATTTCGACATCGTCTCGACGAATGACAAAATTGCCCCTAGTACGATTTTTCTTTGTAAATTTTCTGTCCTGCACTTCTTCAACCTGACATAATTAATACGGAAATTAATTATTCGGAGGCCTAAACGAAGGAATTTGGCTAAAATTTTGTGAACCCGAGTCTGTGTCCCGAGTCCAATTGCTCGGGCCATTTCCAATCAACCTGCCAAATTTCGGCCCATTCCGACAACGTCGTGACAAATGACAAAATTTCCCCAGGTGCGGTTTTTCTTTGTTAATTTTCTGCCCAGTACTTCTTCAACCTGACATAATTAGTACGTAAATTAATTATTTGGAGGCCCAAACGAAGGAATTTGGCTAAAATTTTGTGAACCCGAGTCTGTGTCCCGAGTCCAATTGCTCGGGCCATTTCCAATCAACCTGCCAAATTTTGGCACATTCCGACACCGTCGCGACAAATGACATAATTGCCCCTGGTGCGGTTTTGCATTTTTAATTTTCTGTCCAGCACTTCTTCAACCTGATGTAATTGATAAGGAAATAAATTATTCGCAGGCCTGAACGAAGGAATTTGGCTAAAATCCCGTGATCCCAGGTCTGTGCCCTGAGTCCAATTTCGCGGGCCTTTTCCAATTAACCTGCCAAATTTCTGCCCATCCCGAAACCGTCACGACAAATGACATAATTGCCCCTGGTGTGATTTTCCTTTGCTAATTTTTTGTCAAGCACTTCTTCAACCTGACATAATTAGCACGGAAATTAATTATTCGAAGGCCCAAACGACGGAATTTGCTTAAAATCCCGTGATCCTGGGTCTGTGCCCCTGGTCCAATTTTGCGGGTCATTTCCAATCAACCTGCCAAATTTCGGCCCATTCCTACTCCGTCGCGACAAATGACAAAATTGCCCCTGGTGCGATTTTTCTTTATTAATTTTCTGTCCAGCACTTCTTCAACCAGATAGAATTAATATGGAAATTAATTATTCCGAGGCCCAAACGAAGGAATTTGGCTTGAATCTCATGATCCCGAGTCTGTGCTCCTATTCCAATTTTGTGGGCCGTTTCCTATCAACTTGCCAAATTTCGGCCCAT
>NW_019231733.1:0-2819 GCF_002742605.1 Olea europaea var. sylvestris
AAAATCTCGTCGGGGGCGATTTCGTCATTTTTCGCGACGATGTCGAAAGGGGCTCAAATTTGACCGATTGATGGGAAACAAAATTCGCGTCGGTGCAATTTCGTCACTTTTCAAGACGGTAACGGAATCGGCTAAAATTTGACAGATTAATCGGAAACAAAAATCGAGCCGGGGGCAATTTCGTCATTTTTCGCGACGGTGTCGAAATCAGCTAAAATTTGACTGATTGATGGGAAACAAAAATCGCGTCGGGGGCAATTTCGTCACTTTTCGAGACGGTGACGGAATCGGCTAAAATTTGACAGATTAATCGGAAACAAAAATCGCAGCGGGGGCAATTTCTTCATTTTTCGCGACGGTGTCGAAATCGGCTAAAATGACTGATTGATGGAAACAAAAATCGCGTTGGGGCGATTTCGTCATTTTTCACGACGGTGTCGAAATGGGCTCAAATTTGACCGATTGATCGGAAACAAAAATCGCGTCGGGCGCAATTTCGTCATTTTTCGCGACGGTGTCGAAATCAGCTAAAATTTGACTGATTGATGGGAAACAAAAATCGCGTCGGGGGCAATTTCGTCACTTTTCGAGACGGTGACGGAATCGGCTAAAATTTGACAGATTAATCGGAAACAAAAATCGCACCGGGGGCAATTTCTTCATTTTTCGCGACGGTGTCGAAATCGGCTAAAATGACTGATTGATGGAAACAAAAATCGCGTTGGGGCGATTTCGTCATTTTTCACGACGGTGTCGAAATGGGCTCAAATTTGACCTATTGATCGGAAACAAAAATCGCGTCGGGCGCAATTTCGTCATTTTTCGCGACGGTGTTTGAAAACTCTAAATTTTGATTGATTAATGGGACACAAAAAATCGCGTCGGGGGCAATTTCGTCATTTTTCGCGACGGTGTTTGAAAACTCTAAATTTTGATTGATTAATGGGACACAAAAAATCGCGTCGTGGGCAATTTCGTCATTTTTCACAACGGTTTTCGAATGAGCAAAAATTTGACAGATTGATCGGAAACAAAAATCGCGCCGGGGGCAATTTCGTCAATTTTCGAGACGGTGTCGGAATTGGCTAAAATTTGACAGATTAATCGGAAACAAAAATCGCACCGAGAGCAATTTCGTCATTTTTCGCGACGGTGCTGGAATCATCTAAAATTTGACTTATTGATGGGAAACAAAAATCGCGCCGGGGGCAATTTCGTCATTTTTCGCGACGATGTCGGAATCGGCTAAAATTTGACTGATTGATGGGAAACAAAAAACGCGCCAGGGGAGATTTCCTCATTTTTCGCGACGATGTCGGAATCGGCTAAAATTTGACTGATTGATGGGAAACAAAAAACGCGCCAGGGGAGATTTCCTCATTTTTCGCGACGATGTCGGAATCGGCTAAAATTTGACTGATTGATGGGAAACAAAAAACGCGCCAGGGGAGATTTCCTCATTTTTCGCGACGATGTCGGAATCGGCTAAAATTTGACTGATTGATGGGAAACAAAAAACGCGCCAGGGGAGATTTCCTCATTTTTCGCGACGATGTCGGAATCGGCTAAAATTTGACTGATTGATGGGAAACAAAAAACGCGCCAGGGGAGATTTCCTCATTTTTCGCGACGATGTCGGAATCGGCTAAAATTTGACTGATTGATGGGAAACAAAAAACGCGCCAGGGGAGATTTCCTCATTTTTCGCGACGATGTCGGAATCGGCTAAAATTTGACTGATTGATGGGAAACAAAAATCGCGCCAGGGGTGATTTCCTCATTTTTCGCGACGATGTCGAAATGGGCTCAAATTTCACCGATTGATAGGAAAAAAATCGCGCCGGGGGAAATTTCGTCATTTTTCGCGACGGTGTTGGAATCGTCCAAAATTTGACTGATTGATGGGAAAAAAAAATCGCGCCGGGGGCGATTTCGTCCTTTTTTCGCGACGGGGTCCAAATGGGCTCAAGTTTGACCGATTCATCGGAAAAAAATCGCGCCGGGGGCAATTTCGTCATTTTTCGCGACGGTGTTGGAATCGTCCAAAATTTGACTGATTGATGGGAAAAAAAAATCGCGCCGGGGGCGATTTCGTCATTTTTCGCGACGGTGTCCAAATGGGCTCAAGTTTGACCGATTCATTGGAAAAAAATCGCGCCGGGGGCAATTTCGTCATTTTTCGAGACAATGTTGGAATCGTCCAAAATTTGACTGATTGATGGGAAAAAAAATCGCGCCGAGGACGATTTCGTCATTTTTCGCGACGGTGTCCAAATGGGCTCAAGTTTGACCAATTCATCGGAAAAAAATCGCGCCGGGGTCAATTTCGTCATTTTTCGCGACGGTGTTGGAATCGTCTAAAATTTGACTGATTGAAGGGAAACAAAAATCGCGCCGTGGGCAATTTCGTCATTTTTCGCGACGGTGTCGGAATCGACTAAAATTTGAATGATTGATAGGAAACAAAAATCGCGCCAGGGGCGATTTCCTCATTTTTCGCGACGGTGTCGAAATGGGCTCAAATTTGACCCGTTGATCGGAAAAAAATCGCGCCGAGGGCAATTTCGTCATTTTTCGCGACGGTGTCGTAATCGGCTAAAATTTGACGGATTGGTGGGAAACAAAAATCGTGCCGGGGGCAATTTCGTCATTTTTCGGGACGGTGTCGGAATCGGGTAAAATTTGACTGATTGATGGGAAACAAAAATCGCGCCGGGGACGATTTCGTCATTTTTTGCGACGGTGTCCAAATGGGCTCAAATTTGACCGATTCATCGGAAAAAAATCGCGCCGGGGACAATTTCGTCAATTTTCGCGAC
>NW_019231734.1:0-2818 GCF_002742605.1 Olea europaea var. sylvestris
TAATTACATTTGTTCTCTAATCCCAGGGACTCCTTACTCTTCAGCACAGTATACCCCAGGTTCGTCCCCCCCGCCCGTCCTTCACGTCATGTGTTTGCAAGATTGATTGAGCCATACACGACTGTATTAGGAAAGAAAACAAAGTCAGAGCCTTTTCTATTCTATTGTCCGATTGTGTTTAGTACTGTGTGCCAAACATGCTCTTAGAGTCTAGACGACTCTAATCAAGTGGATTTATTAACTAATGGAGTGAGATGTTATCAGGTGGGCTTTTGTTTAAGATGAATGACAGTAATATGCAGTATGTTACATCCACCTCTTTCCTGCTGGTCACTTACGCTAAGTACTTGACCTCTTCCCACATGGTGGTTAATTGTGGTGGAACCACTGTCACGCCAAAGAAGCTTAGGGCACTTGCCAAAAGACAGGTACAATCCTTTCTCTTTTTTACTTAAAAAGATAAATAAATAAAAATTAAACACTCCACATTAGTAGCTGCTGTGGTACTTTTGAGTAAATTGTTTGTTAACTTAAGTTTCTGATAATCTGGAAATATCAAACATACAGGTGGACTATTTGCTTGGAGATAATCCCATTAAAATGTCGTTCATGGTGGGCTATGGTGCAAGGTATCCACTGAGGATCCACCACAGGGGATCATCTCTCCCTTCCATAGCTAAACATCCAGCAAAAATCCAGTGCTCTGCAGGGTTCGGTGTAATGAATTCCCAGTCTCCCAATCCCAACATCCTGATGGGGGCCATAGTCGGCGGGCCCGATCAACACGATCGCTTTCCTGATCAACGGTCTGATTATGAGCAATCGGAACCAGCGACTTATATTAATGCACCTCTTGTTGGATCCTTGGCATATCTTGCTCACTCATTTGGCCAACTCTAAGAAATTATCAAATTTCTTTTAGATTTCCTTTTTCAGTTGGCTTTTTATTTCTCTGTTTATTGTTGACTAGTACTGATTGTGATTCTTAAGTTTTTGTGTTGTCGTCGATAATGGGACAGTTTGTTGGAGACGAGTCGGGTGGCCGAGACTAAAGAGTTTTCGAGCCATGAGACTATGTGCACAGTTGTTAAGGTTGCACAGTCTAAGATGTGTACCTTATTATTTAAGGATATGTTATATTTAATATCGTCATGGCTGATTGTGACTTTATATATTAAATGATAGGCTCGAAAGTTTTATATTAATGGTCATTTAGCTGCTCGAGTATGTTTGTTAGCAAACAGCTTACAGTTCATAATAATATGATAATATTGTTGAAAGTCCATAAGGAAAATAATATTTTGAATAATGATTTTTAGGAGAATATGTAATTAAAAAAAAATCGAGGTTAAGGGCATAATATTTCATTGTGTGAATGTATGGTTCAAATAAATATGTAGAAAAAAATGTTTTTAAATAATGAAAAAGTCTATATGTATATAATTATTGTACATAATGTTCATAATGTGATATGACAATCATTTGGGATGTGAAAGTGTGAGATTTGAATTAAATGTTGGATCTTGTGCCATATGTAATTATAGACACAATTATGTATATGTTGCACTTCTCATAAATAATACTCCCCCAATCCAATTTATATAGGTTTATTAAAAAAGCAAATTTTGCCAATAACTTTTTTAATTTGTCCTTATTTATATTTATACAATTTCAAAATTAAATGAAAAATTGGTTATAAGTAGGTAAATTAAATAAGGACATATTAATAAATATCAAAATAAAACAAACTCAATAAAGAAATAGGGATTAAATCAATCATAAGTTTTTATCTATAATTAATGATACCCAATATCATCAATCTTTGTTTTTCTATTTTGTATCAATAAAAATAAATAATTTAGTGAAGAAATCACCGCCAATGCGCGGCGCGCATGAGTTATCTTCCTTTTAACCCATATAATAATAATAATAATAAAATAATTAATTTTTTTTTTACAATTTTTTAAATTTAAAATGTAAAGATTGAATTCTTCACTTCGTTTGTCCTAAATTCAAAGCAACCGCTTAAAATCTTGAAAAAAGGAAAACTCCTATTTATTTACTATTTATCTTTTTGTTGAAAATTTTTAAAAAATTTATTAAATTCCTATAAATTTGTTTTAAATGTTTAGTAAATTTTATTTTTAATTATAAATAATTTTTTGATTGATTAAAAATTGAAATAATATTGAATAAAGAAATATTTTTATATGTTTTTTTATGTCTATGTGTCGTCTAGTTTATAATTTGATCTTTACATATCGTCACATATTACGTCTTTTACAACATTGATATTTTATTATTGTATTTCGGGACCCAATATTGACCGTTGGATATGTGAGAAGAAAGTTGGCGAGGAATAGGTTAATGATTCATGTAGAAATAGAATACAGCATGTGATGTGGGGGATTGTGTCACGTGGTCTAAAGGCTGCATATAGTGTGGTGTCAGAATCTGAACCTGCGAAATTTTGACTGAAAAAAATAATGTTAATCTTAAATGTGTCAGGTACCAACTCCTCTCCGCGAAACTACAATTGTAAAGTACAGTGATGCAAAGTCCATGAATGAAATTATTTTATGTCTTGTTGACAGTCGCAATGTGGAGATTCGATTCTTAAGATATGAAATTGAACTCTTTGTAGGTACAGTGAACAAGCAGTTCTTGTTCCCTAGTCTGTGGAAACGCATCCCGTAATTTATCTCTCTTACAAAGTTCTTGGCGCAGAGCGGTAAAACTCTTAAGGTTGGGGTTCAACCATTTTTTTTGTTTAACAATTGTAGAGTTGAGAATTTCATAGAATTGGTTGACATTAAAG
>NW_019231735.1:0-2818 GCF_002742605.1 Olea europaea var. sylvestris
CAAGTGTCAAACAACGTGTCAAAAATCAGTGTACAAATAGCAAAGTTCAATCGTTGGGAACCTTGCTACATATGTACTATGATGTACACACTTTAGTTTACACTTTGTCACGTGACATTATCCCATTGGACAGTTTAAATTTCAAATAGTTTTCCCACCCAATTGAAACTCGACAACAATGCAAGTGTCAATCAACTTGTCAAAAATCAGTGTACAAATAGCAAAGTTCAATGGGTAAGAAGCTTGCTACATGTATACTATGGTATATACTTTAGTTTACACTTTGCCACATGACATTACCCTGTTGGACAGTTTAAATTTTAAATAGTTTTCCAATCCAATTGACACTTGACAATAATAAAAGTGTCAAACAACGTTTCAAAAATCAGTGTACAAATAGCAAAGTTCAATCGGTAAGAACATTGTATCATGTGCTCTATGGTGCACACTTTAATTTACACTTTACCATGTAACATATACCTATTTGACAGGTTAAATTTCAAATAGTTTCCCCATCCAATTGACACTTGACAACAATTCAAGTGTCAAACAGCGCGTTAAAAATCACGATACAAATAGTAAATTTCAATCGGTAAGAACCTTGCTACATGTACACTATGGTGTACACTTTAGTTTACACTTTACCACGTGATGTTACCCTGTTGGATAGTTTAAATTTCAAATAGTTTTCCCATCCAATTGACACTTGGCAACAATGCAAGTGTTAGACAACGTGTCAAAAATCAGTGTGCCAATATAAAAGTTCAATCGGTAAGAACTTTGCAACATGTAGATTATGGTGTACCCATTAGTTTACACATTGCCACGTGACATTATCTTGTTAGACAGTTTAAATTTCAAACAACTTTCCCATCCAATTGACACTTGACAGCAATGCAAGGGCCAAACAGCGTGTCAAAAATCAGTGTACAAATAGCAAAGTTCGATCGATAAGAATCTTCTTTCATGTACACTATGGTGTATGCTTTAGTTTACACTTTGCCACGTGACATTACCCTATTGGACAGTTTAAATTTCAACCAATTTTCCCATCCAATTGATATTTGACAATAATGCAAGTATCAAACAATGTGTCAAAAATCAGTGTACAAATAACACAGTTCAATCGGTAAGGACCGTGCTACATGTACACTATGGTGTATACTTTAGTTTACGCTTTCTCACGTGACATTACCCTATTGGACAGTTTAAATTTCAAATAGTTTTTCCATCCACATGACACTTGACAACAATGCAAGTGTCAAACAACGTGTCAAAAATCAGTGTACAAGTAACAAAGTTCAATCGATAAGAACCTTGCTTCATGTACACTATGGTGTACACTCTAGTTTACACTTTCCCACATGACATATCCCTGTTGGACAGTTTAATTTTCAAACACTTTTCCCATCCTATTGACACTTCACAACAATGTAAGAGTCAAACAACGTGTTAAAAATTAGTGTACAAATAGCAAAGTGTAATCGGTAAGAACCTCGCGACATATACACTACGGTGTACACTTCAGTTTACACTTTACCACGTGACGTTACCCTATTAGACAGTTTAAATTTCAAACAGTTTTCCCATCCAATTGACACTTGACAACAATGCAAGTATCAAGAATCAGTGTACAAATAGCAAAGTTCAATCGGGGACCGTGCCACATGTACACTATGGTGTATCCTTTAGTTTACACTTTGCCACGTGACATTACCCTGTTGGACGGTTTAAATTTCAAATAGTTTTCCCATTCAATTGACACTTGACAATAATGCAAGTGCCAAACAATGTGTCAAAAATAAGTGTACAAATAGAAAAAGTTAAATCGATAAGAATCTTGCTTCATGTACATTATGGTGTACACTTTAGTTTGCACTTTGCCACAAGACATTACCCTATAGTTTAAATTTTAAATAGTTTTCCCATCCAATCGACACTTGACAACAATGCAACTACCAAATAACGTGTCAAAAATCAGTTTACAAATAGCAAAGTTCGATCGGTGAGAATCTTGCTTCAGGTATACTATGGTGTAGACTTTAGTTTACACTTTACCACGCGACATTACCTTGTTAGATAGTTTAAATTTCAAACAATTTTCCCATCCAATTGACATTTGACAACAATGCAAGTATCAAACAACGTGTCAAAAATCAGTGTACATATAGCAAAGTTCAATCGGTAAGGACCGTGCTACATGTACACTATGGTGTACACTTTAGTTTACACTTTCCCATGTGACATTACCCTATTGAAAAGTTTAAATATCAAACAATTTCCCATCCAATTGACTCTTGACAACAATGTAAGTATCAAACAACGTGTCAAAAATCAGTGTACAAATATCAAAGTTCAATCGATAAGAACCTTGCTTCATGTACACTATGGTGTACACTTTAGTTTACACTTTGCCACGTGACATATCTCTGTTGGACAGTTTAAATTTCTAACACTTTTCCCATCCAATTAACACTTGACAAAAATGCAAGTTTCAAAAATCAGTGTACAAATAGCGAAGTGTAATCGGTAAGAGCCTCGCGACATGTAAACTATGGTGTACACTTCAATTTACACTTCGCCATGTGACGTTAACCTATTGGACAGCTTAAATTTCAAATAGTTTCCCCATCCAATTGACACTTGACAACAATGTAAGTGTCAAACAACATGTCAAAAATAGTGTACAAATCGTAAAGTTCAATTGATAAGAACCTTGCTTCATGTACGCTATAGTGTAAACTCTAGTTTACACTTTGCCACGTGGCATATCCCTACTGGACAGTTTAAATTTCAAACACTTTTCACATCCAATTGA
>NW_019231736.1:0-2818 GCF_002742605.1 Olea europaea var. sylvestris
ACCGCCTACATCAGTTAAAGGAGTTCGCAGTTTTTTGGGGCACGCTGGGTTCTACCGGAGGTTTATAAAAGATTTCTCGAAGACCACTAAACCTTTGTGCAATTTACTAATGAAAGATGCAACATTTGAGTTTAATGAGAATTGTCTCACAGCCTTCAACACTTTAAAGGAAAAGTTTACGACAGCACCAGTAATTGTAGCACCAGACTGGGAATTACCTTTTGAATCGATGTGTGATGCAAGTGATCACGCTGTAGGTGCAGTATTGGGATAGCGGAGAAACAAGATTTTTCATGTGATCTACTATGCAAGCAGAACTCTAAATGATGCACAAATAAATTATGCAACCACTGAAAAGGAGCTATTGGCTGTGGTATTTACATTTGACAAATTCAGGTCATACCTCGTCGGGTCTAAAATCATCGTCTATACTGATCATGCTGCATTAAAGTATCTGCTCACAAAGAAGGATGCAAAATCGAGATTAATTCGTTGGGTACTGTTGTTGCAAGAATTTGACATTGAGATACGCGACAAGAAGGGCACCGAGAATGTAGTAGCATATCACCTATCCAGACTAGAACCTGGGGAGACGGAAGATTTAGTGGATATAAATGAGATCTTCCCGGATGAACAGATGTTGAGAGTGGATGAAGCACCTTGGTACGCAGATATTGTCAATTACTTGGCCAGCTCCATTCCATCGCCTGACTGCTCCAGTCACCAAAGAAAAAAATTCTTTGTCGAGTTAAAATACTATTTTTGCGAGGATCCAATTCTCTATAGACGAGGAGCTGATCAGATAGTGAAGAGGTGCGTACCTGAAGAAGAAGTACATGAGATTCTCGAGCACTTTCACTCATCCGCATATGCAGGGCACTTTGGAGCTTCAAAAACAGCTGCAAAGATTCTACAACCAGGTTTCTACTGGCCTACACTGTTTAAAGACACATTTGAGTTTGTTAAGAGATGTGACAGATGTCAACGCACTGGGAATATCTCGAGGAGAAATGAAATGCCACTGAACAATATTTTGGAAGTGGAGATATTTGATGTTTGGGGAATTGATTTCATGGGACCTTTCCCCCCTTCGTTCTCAAACCAGTATATCTTGGTGGCAGTGGATTACGTCTCAAAATGGGTGGAAGCAATTGCATTGCCAACAAATGACTCAAAGACAGTAATTGGATTCTTGAAGAAATATATTTTCACCCAATATGGTACACCGCGGGCTATAATCAGCGATGGGGGCAAGCATTTTTGTAATCGCCAATTTGAACAGCTGCTGAATAAATATGGCGTTAAACACCGCGTTGCTACTCCATATCATCTACAAACCAGCGGGCAAGTTGAGGTATCTAATCGGCAGCTGAAGAGAATACTAGAAGTCACTGTGAATTCATCTAGAAAGGATTGGTCTAAAAAGCTGGACGATGCATTATGGGCTTACAGAACAGCATTCAAAACCCCGATCAGCATGTCTCCATACCGCCTAGTCTTTGGGAAAGCATGCCATCTGCCATTAGAAATGGAGCACCGGGCATATTGGGCTATGAAACAGTTAAATATGGACTTGAATGCCGCCGGAGAAAAGCGTCTACTGCAACTGAATGAGTTGGATGAATTTAAAATGGAAGCTGCTTATGAAAATGCAAAACTTTACAAGGAGCGAACCAAGAAGTGGCATGATATGCACATTCAAAGGCAAGTATTCGAAGTGGGGCAGCAAGTACTACTATATAACTCGAGACTCAAGCTATTCCCTGGAAAACTACGATACCGGTGGTCGGGTCCCTATACAGTTACAAAAGTTCTACCATATGGGGCTATACAAGTGAGCAATGAGAATAAGGGTACATTCACTGTTAATGGGCAAAGGTTGAAACACTACTGGGGCGGTGACTTCTCTAACCAAAAGTCAATCATTCAACTTGAAACGCCAGAATGAAGCAGCCGTAGAAAAGTCGAGCTATCGACTATAACTTAGCGCTGGGTGGGAGGCAACCTACTGTATCCTTTTTATCTGTTTATTTACTTTATTATGTTTTCTGCATTAGATTAGGAAGTTTATTTTCAAATTCATTTAGTATTCTGTTATGTGGTCATCGATCATCTAGGCATGTTAAAAGAGTCCAAGTACTGTTCACACGAGTCCTTAAGTATCACACATGAATTCGGGTTGATTTGAGTTGTTTGGGTAGTTGAGTGTGGAATTCATGCATTTCGAGGCAAATTATGTTTTCAAAATTTCACATATCAATGTTCTAAAAGTATGTCTTCGAAAAAATTAGGGGCGTTGAGAGCCGGGTCCTTTATCAAAAAAAAAAATTTGGACAAAAATGGCATTATTTTATTTTATTTCTTTTTTTTAAAAAAAAAGGGTGTCTATGTGATCACATAGACATGGTGTCTATGCGGTCGCATAGACACCAACCAAACGCAAAAATAAAAAAAAAATATACCTATGCGACCGCATAGCTTTTAACTATGCGGCCGCATAGAACAAAAAAGACGTGGGTTAACTCATTTTCTTTTCATTTCCAAATCATTCTTCCCAACTCCTCTCTCGCCCAAATTCATCTTGGATATGATTTCTACAATTAAGTGCATTTCACTTACCTACACTACACAAGAATCTCGAGGTTGGAGTTGCACATCATCTTGAAGGTATGACTTTTGACTATCTCCTTCATTATGCCTCATTTTTTTTAGGTTATTTTCGGATTGTTTTTCTACAATTTGGGGTGATTGGGGTGTAGATGTGGATGGAGTGTACTATTTGCAATTCAATTGTGTTATGGGTTAATTCGAATTTTGA
>NW_019231737.1:0-2818 GCF_002742605.1 Olea europaea var. sylvestris
CGCGATTCTTGTTTCCGATCAACCGGCCAAATTTTAGCCCATTCCGACACAGCCGCAAAAAATGACGAAATTGTCCCCGGCGCAGTTTTTTTCCGATCAACCTATCAAATTTGAGCCCATTCCGACACAGTCGCGAAAAATGACGAAATTGCCCCAGGCGCGGTTTTTGTTTCCGATCAACCAGTCAAATTTTAGCCCCATTCCGACACAGTCGAGAAAAATGACGAAATTGCCCCCGGCGTGATTTTTATTTCCGATCAACCGCCAAATTTCAGCCCATTCCAACACAGTCGCGAAATTTGACGAAATTATCCCCGGCGCGGTTTTTGTTCCCGATCAACCTGTCAAATTTGAGCCCATACCGACACCATTGCAAAAATGACGAAATTGCCCTCGGCGCGATTCTTGTTTCTATAAACCTTTGAAATTTTAGCCAATTTCGACACAGTCACGAAAAATGATGAAATTGCCCCCGGGGCGATTTTTATTTCTGATCAACCTGCCAAATTTCAGCCCATTCCGACACGGTGGCGAAAAATGTAGAAATTGCACCCGGCGCGGTTTTTGTTTCCGATCAACCTGTCAAATTTGAGTCCATTCCGACACAGTCGCGAAAAATGACGAAATTGCCCCGGCGCGGTTTTTGTTCGTGATCAACATGTCAAATTTGAGCCTATTCCGACACCATTGCAAAAATGACGAAATTGCCCCCAGCGCGATCTTGTTTCCGATAAACCTGTCAAATTTTAGCCAATTTCGACACAGTCGCGAAAAATGACGGAATTTCCCCCGGCGCAATTTTTGTTCCCGATCAACCTGTCAAATTTGAGCCCATTCCGACACAATAGCGAAAAATGACGAAATTGCCCCTGGCACGATTTTTGTTCACGATCAACCTGTCAAATTTGAGCCGATTCCAACACAGTCGCTAAAAATGACGAATTTGCCCCCGGCTCGATTTTTGTTTCCAATCAACCAGTCAAATTTTAGCTCATTCCGACACAGTCGCGAAAAAAGACGAAATTGCCCCCGGCGCGATTTTTGTTTCCGATCAACCAGTCAAATTTTAACTCATTCTGACACAGTCGCGAAAAATGACGAAATTGCACCCGGAACGGTTTTTGTTTCCGCTCAACCTGTCAAATTTGAGTCCATTCCGACACAGTCGCGAAAAATGACGAAATTTACCCTGCGCAGTTTTTGTTCCCGATCAACCTGTCAAATTTGAGCCCATTCCGACACCATTGCAAAGAATGTCGAAATTGCCCCCGGCGCGATTTTTGTTTCCGATCAACCAGTCAAATTTTAGCCCATTCCGACACAGTCGCGAAAAATGACGAAATTGCCCCCGGCGCGATTTTTATTTCCAATCAACCGCCAAATTTCAGCCCATTCCAGCACAGTCACGAAAAATGACGAAATTGTCCCCGGCGCGGTTTTTGTTCCCGATCAACCTGTCAAATTTGAGCCCATTCCGACACCATTGCAAAAATGACGAAATTGCCCCCGGCGCGATTCTTGTTTCCGATAAACCTGTCTAATTTGAGCCAATTTCGACACAGTCGTGAAAAATGACGAAATTGCCCCCGGCGCGATTTTTGTTTCCGATCAACCTGTCAAATTTGAGCCCATTCATACAAAGTCGCAAAAAATGACGAAATTGCCCCCGGCGCGATTTTTGTTCCCGATCAACCTGTTAAATTTGAGCCCATTCCGACACAGTCGTGAAAAATGACGAATTTGCCCCCGGCGCGATTTTTGTTTCCGATCAACTAGTCAAATTTTAGCCAATTCCGACACAGTCGCGAAAAATGGCGAAATTGCCCCCGGCGCGGTTTTTGTTCTCGATCAACCTGTCAAATTTGAGTCCAATCCGACACAGTCGCGAAAAATGACGAATTTGTACCCGACGCGGTTTTTGTTTCCGATCAACCTGTCAAATTTGAGTCCATTCCGACACAGTTACGAAAAATGACGAAATTGCACCGGCGCGGTTTTTGTTCCCGATCAACCTGTCAAATTTGAGCCATTCCGACACCATTGCAAAAAATAACGAAATTGCCCCCGGCGCGATTCTTGTTTCCGATCAACCTGCCAAATTTCAGCCCATTCCGACACCGTCGCGAAAAATGACGAAATCGCCCCCGGCACGATTTTTGTTTCCGACCAAGCTACCAAATTTGAGTCCATTCCGACACAGTCGTGAAAAATGACGAAATCGCCCCCGGCACGATTTTTGTTTCCGACCAAGCTACCAAATTTGAGTCCATTCCGACACAGTCGTGAAAAATGACGAAATCGCCCCCGGCACGATTTTTGTTTCCGACCAAGCTACCAAATTTGAGTCCATTCCGACACAGTCGTGAAAAATGACGAAATCGCCCCCGGCACGATTTTTGTTTCCGACCAAGCTACCAAATTTGAGTCCATTCCGACACAGTCGTGAAAAATGACGAAATCGCCCCCGGCACGATTTTTGTTTCCGACCAAGCTACCAAATTTGAGTCCATTCCGACACAGTCGTGAAAAATGACGAAATCGCCCCCGGCACGATTTTTGTTTCCGACCAAGCTACCAAATTTGAGTCCATTCCGACACAGTCGTGAAAAATGACGAAATTGCCCCTGGCGCAGTTTTTGTTTCCGATGAACCTGTCAAATTTGAGTCCATTCCGACACAGTCGTGAAAAATGACGAAATCGCACCCGGCACGATTTTTGTTTCCGACCAAGCTACCAAATTTGAGTCCATTCCGACACAGTCGCGAAAAATGACGAAATTGTCCCGACGCGATTTTTGTTCGTGATCAACATGTCAAA
>NW_019231738.1:0-2818 GCF_002742605.1 Olea europaea var. sylvestris
ATCAAAAACCACTTTTCATTGGCTCCATTTGAATCGAATTAGACTGGCAATTCGCCGAAATTGATCAAAATCGAAGTTATCGTTAAATAAAAAACCACTATTCATTGGCTCGATTCCAATCGAATTTGGCTAGCAATTCGCCAAAAATGAACAAACCCGATGTTATCATGAAATCAAAAACCACTTTTCATTGGCTCGATTCCAATCGAATTAGACTAGCAATTTGCAAAGACGAACAAACCCGATGTTATCATGAAATCGAAAACCACTTTTCGTTGGCTCGATTCTAATCGAATAAGACTAGCAATTATCCAAAAATGAACAAACCCGAAGTTATCATGAAATCAAAACAACTTTTCATTGGCTAGATTCCAATCGAATTAGACTAGCAATTAGTCGAAAATGAGCAAATTCGAAGTTATCATGGAATCAAAAACCACTATTCATTGGCTCAATTCCAATCGAATTAGACTGGCAATTCGCCGAAATTGATCAAAATTGAAGTTATCATGAAATCAAAAACCACTATTCGCTGGCTCGATTCCAATCGAATTAGGCTAGTAATTCGCCAAAAATGAACAAACCCGATGTTATCCTGAAATCAAAAACCACTTTTCGTTGGCTCGATTCCAATAGAATTAGACTAGCAATTTGCCAAAGATGAACAAACCCGATGTTATCATGAAAACGAAAACCACTTTTCGTTGGCTCGATTCTAATGGAATTTGACCAGCAATTAGTCGAAAACGAACAAACCTGAAGTTATCATGAAATCAATAATCACTTTTCATTGGCTCGAGTCCAATCTAATTAGACTGGCAATTCATCGAAAATGATCAAACCCGAAGTTATCATGAAATCAAAAACCACTTTTCATTGGGCCAATTCCAATCGAATTAGACTAGCAATTCACCGAAAACGATCAAGCCCGAAGTTCTCATGAAATTAGAAACCACTTTTCATTGACTTGATTCCAATCGTATCAGACTCGCAATTTGTCAAAGACAAACAAACCCGAAGTTATCATGTAATCAAAAATCAATTTTCATTGGCTCGATTCCAATCGAATTAGACTAGCATTTCTCCAAAAAGGAGAAAACCCGACGTTATCATGAAATCAAAAACTACTTTTCATTGGCTCGATTCCAATCGAATTGGACTAGCAATTTCCCGAAAATGATCAAACCCGAAGTTATCGTGAAATTGAAAACCACTTTTCATTGGCTAGATTCCAACCGAATTAGACCAGAAATTTTTCGAAAACGATCAAACCCGAAGTTATCATGAAATCGAAAGCCACTTTTCAATGGCCTGATTCCAATCGAATTAGACTAGTAATTCGCCGAAAATGATCAAACCCGAAGTTATCATGAAATCAAAAACCAGTTTTCATTGGCTCGATTCCAATCAAATTAGACTAGCAATTAGCCGAAAACGAACAAATCCAAAGTTTTCATGAAGTCAAAAAACACTTTTCATTGGCTCCATTCGAATCGAAACAAACTGGCAATTCGCCGTAATTGATCAAAATCGAAGTTATCATGAATTCAAAAACCACTATTCATTGGCTCGATTCCAATCGAATTTGGCTAGTAATTCGTCAAAAATGAACAAACCCGATGTTATCATGAAATCAAAAACCACTTTTCATTGGCTCGATTCCAATCGAATTAGACTAGCAATTTGCAAAGACGAACAAAACCGATGTTATCATGAAATCGAAAACCACTTTTCGTTGGCTCGATTCTAATCGAATAAGACTAGCAATTATCCAAAAATGAACAAACCCGAAGTTATCATGAAATCAAAACCACTTTTCATTGGCTCGATTCCAATCGAATTAGACTAGCAATTAGCCGAAAACGAACAAATCCGAAGTTATCGTGAAATCAAAAGCCACTTTTCATTGGCTCCATTCAAATGGAATTAGACTGGCGATTCGCCGAAATTGATCAAAATCGAAGTTATCATGAAATCAAAAAAACCACTATTCCTTGGCTCGATTCCAATCGAATTAGGCTAGTAATTCGCCAAAAATGAACAAACCTGATATTATCATGAAATCAAAGACCACTTTTCGTTGGCTCGATTCCAATCGAATTAGATTAGCAATTTGCCAAAGACGAACAAACCCGATGTTATCATGAAATAGAAAACCACTTTTCGTTGGCTCGATTCTAATCGAATAAGACTAGCAATTCTCCAAAAATGAACAAATCCGAAGTTATCACAAAATCAAAAACAACTTTTCACTGGCTTGATTCCAATCGAATTAGACTAGCAATTCACCGAAAATGATCAAACCCGACGTTTTCATGAAATCAAAAACCACTTTTCATTGGCTCGATTCCAATCGAATTAGACAAGTAATTCGCCAAAAAGAACGAACCCGAAGTTATCACGAAATCAAAAACCGCTTTTCATTGGCTCGATTCCAATCGAATTAGACTAGCATTTCTCCAAAAATGAACAAATCGGAAGTTACCATGAAATCAAAAACCCCTTTTCATTGGCTCGATTCCAATCGAATTGGACTAGCAATTTGCCCAAAATGATCAAACCCGAAGTTATCATGAAATTGAAAACCACTTTACATTGGCTTGATTCCAACCGAATTAGACCAGTAATTTTTCGAAAACGATCAAACCCGAAGTTATCATGAAATCGAAAGCCACTTTTCATTGGCTCAATTCCAATCGAATTAGACTAGCAATTTGTCGAAAATGATCAAACCAGAAGTTATCATGAAGTCAAAAACCACTTTTCATTGGCTCGATTCCAATCGAATTAGACTAGCAATTAGCCGAAAACAAACAAA
>NW_019231739.1:0-2817 GCF_002742605.1 Olea europaea var. sylvestris
GACCGTTTTGGATTTAACTCACCACTTCGTCATGACGTATGAGGGATTTCAGACATTTTTCGAAGAACGAGCACTTGCGTATTAAGATTGTCGGCATGCGAAAATTGAGCGTAACTTTTGCAGACGGTGTCCGCTTTGAGCCCATAAGTATTTTTCGAAAATGTAGCGATCGTTTTGGATTGAAGTCACCTCTTCGTCATGATGCATGAGGGATTTTGGCGATTTTTCGAAGAACGAGCACTTGCGTATTTGGATAGTTGGCATGCGAAAATTTGAGCGTAACTTTTACAGAAGGTGTCCGTTTTGGGCCCATAAGTACTTTTCAAAAATGTAGCGACCGTTTTGGATTGAACTCACCGCTTTGTCATGGCGCATGAGGTATTTTCGCAATTTTTCAAAGAAGGATCACTTGCGTATTTGGATTGTCGGCATGCGAAAAATTGAACGTAACTTTTACAGACGGTGTCCGTTTTGGACCCATAAGTACTTTTCGAAAATGTAGCGACCGTTTTGGATTGAACTCACCGCTTCGTCATGAAGCATGAGGGAATTGAGCGATTTTTCGAAGAACGAGCACTTGCGTATTTGGATTGTCGGCATGTGAAAATTGAGCTTAACTTTTGCAGAAGGTGTCCGTTTTGGGCCCATAAGTACTTTTCAAAAATGTAGCGACCGTTTTTGATTGAAGTCACCGCTTCGTCATGATGGAGGAGGGATTTTGGCGATTTTTCGAAGAACGAGCACTTGCGTATTTGGATTGTCGGCATGCGAAAAATTGTACGTAACTTTTGCAGACGGTGTCCGTTTTGGGCCCATAAGTACTTTTCGAAAATGTCGAGACCGTTTTGGATTGAACTCACCGCTTCGTCATGGCGCATGAGGTATTTTCGCAATTTTTCAAAGAACGATCACTTGCGTATTTGGATTGTCGGCATGCGAAAAATTGTACGTAACTTTTGCAGACGGTGTCCGTTTTGGGCCCATAAGTCCTTTTCGAAAATGTCGAGACCGTTTTGGATTGAACTCACCGCTTCGTCATGGCGCAGGAGGTATTTTCGCAATTTTTCAAACAACGATTACTTGCGTATTTGGATTGTCGGCATGCGAAAAATTGTACGTAACTTTTGCAGACGGTGTCCGTTTTGGGCCCATAAGTCCTTTTCGAAAATGTCGAGACCGTTTTGGATTGAACTCACCGCTTCGTCATGGCGCAGGAGGTATTTTCGCAATTTTTCAAACAACGATTACTTGCGTATTTGGATTGTCGGCATGCGAAAAATTGTACGTAACTTTTGCAGACGGTGTCCGTTTTGGGCCCATAAGTACTTTTCGAAAATGTAGCGACCGTTTTGGATTGAACTCACCGCTTCGTCATGGCGCAGGAGGTATTTTCGCAATTTTTCAAACAACGATTACTTGCGTATTTGGATTGTCGGCATGCGAAAATTTGAGCGTAACTTCTGCAGAAGGTGTCCGTTTTGGGCCCATAAGTACTTTTCGAAAATGCAGCGACCGTTTTGGATTGAACTCATCGCTTCGTCATGGTGCATGAAGGATTTTGGCAATTTTTCAAAGAACGATCACTTGCGTATTTGGATTGTCGGCATGCGAAATTTTAGCGTAACTTTTGCAGAAGGTGTCCATTTTGGGCCCATAAGTACTTTTCGAAAATGTAGCGACCGTTTTGGATTAAACTCACCGCTTCGTCATGACGCATGAGGGAATTTAGCGATTTTTCAAAGAATGAGCACTTGCGTATTTGGATTGTCGGCATGCGAAATTTTAGCGTAACTTTTGCAGAAGGTGTCCATTTTGGGCCCATAAGTACTTTTCGAAAATGTAGCGACCGTTTTGGATTGAAGTCACCACTTCTTCATAATGCATAAGGGATTTTGGCGATTTTTCGAAGAACGAGCACTTGCGTATTTGGATTGTCGGCATGCGAAAAATTGAGCGAAACTTTTGCAGACGGTGTCCGTTTTGGGCCCATAAGTACTTTTCGAAAATGTAGCGACCGTTTTGGATTGAACTCATCGCTTCGTCATGGCGCATGAGGTATTTTCGCAATTTTTCAAAGAATGATCACTTGCGTATTTGGATTGTCGGCATGCGAAAATTTGAGCGTAACTTTTGCAGAAGGTGTCCGTTTTGGGCCCATAAGTATTTTTCGAAAATGTAGCGACCGTTTTGAATTGAAGTCACCGCTTCGTCATGAAGCATGAGGGAATTCAGCGATTTTTCGAAGAACGAGCACTTGCGTATTTGGATTGTCGGCATGCGAAAATTGAGCTTAACTTTTGCAGAAGGTGTCCGTTTTGGGCCCATAAGTACTATTCGAAAATGTAGCGACCGTTTTGGATTGAAGTCACCGCTTTGTCATGATGCATGAGGGATTTTGGCAATTTTTCGAAGAACGAGCACTTGCGTATTTGGATTGTTGGCATGCGAAAATTTGAGCTCAACTTTTGCAGAAGGTGTCCGTTTTGGGCCCATAAGTACTTTTCGAAAATGTAGCGACCGTTTTGGATTGAACTCACCGCTTCGTCATGGCGCATGAGGTATTTTCGCAATTTTTCAAAGAACGATCACTTGCGTATTTGGATTGTCGGCATGCGAAAATTTGAGCGTAACTTTTGCAGAAGGTATCCGTTTTGGGCCCATAAGTACTTTTCGAAAATGTAGCGACCGTTTTGGATTGAAGTCACCGCTTCGTCATGATGCATAAGGGATTTTGGCGATTTTTCGAAGAACGAGCACTTGCGTATTTGGATTGTCGGCATGCGAAAATTGAGCTTAACTTTTGCAGAAGGTGTCCGT
>NW_019231740.1:0-2817 GCF_002742605.1 Olea europaea var. sylvestris
TTGCGAGAGATAAGTAATTAATAGCATTTGTTTTTCTATTGGCAATTTGTTACACCCCCCTCATTATAGTCAAAGTCAAGAAAATATTTAGTTAAAGTAAAAAATTCAACGGGGACAAATACTAGTATTAAAAGGGGTTAGAGATAAAATAATGGGATTACGCAGTGCAATTTTTTATTTTTTATTTAATTTAATTTTTATATTTTTTTGTGAGAGAGGAGGAGAAAAGAGAGAGATAAATGTAAGGGATAATGATTGTCACATTATCGATGTTCCATCATCATGATGATAAATAAGATTATTCTTATCTGAATTGGACTAACCAAAGGAACAGAATTATTTCAAGAGAAAATTGTAGCCCTTGTCCCTAGCCTTTTTTAATTTTTATAGAATTTACCCTAACTTACAATTTGTGTCAATGAAGATCCCTAACCCTTTCAGAGATATGCAGCGAAAGTGCATATACACGGAAACCTTCCAGTTGACCAAAATTCTGATTTTGACAAAATTTGATAAGAGCAAAATGGTAACTTTACTATTTTTTCACGTGAAACAATTAAATAATTAAAACAAAGCATAAAGACTTATTCTAGCCCCATTTTTTTAGCCAAAAACACATTTTGGAATGGTGATTTGATAGAGGATATGTGAATGAAAAAATAAGAAATTTCTTTAAATTTATGTGTAATATTATTTTATCGAAGAACATGTGGTAAATGGGAGAGAACATATTTCGGAGAAAATGGTAAACAAACAAGGGATAAAAAAAGAATATATACATCATCTTCCCCGTTCACTCCTACCTACCCATTTTGGGGAAAACCCACATGCCACTTGTCACTTTCGGTCGGGCCATCTCCAGCCACACATCAACATTCACTTAAGCTCTACCTCTTTCAAACTTCCTCTTTTTTAACCTCATCCATACAATCTAACAAACTTTTCAAATTATTTTTCGACCACTCAAAATCAAGGCAATTGATGCACATGGTGGCTGTAAACACTAGTATAGGCAGTGGGTGTAGAGTTTGCTGAAATCCGAGGAAATTGCATTCCCTTACCTCCTAATGGATGGAATCTAAGGAAATTGCTCGAAAATAAAAAACTGTGTTCCCTTACCTTTGAATGGAAATTGCTCAAAATCAGTGGATGTGAAGATTTGGACTCCGATGCATTGGCTTTTGTGCTTGGTAATGAAATTGGTAATGAAAATTACTATATGGAAAACCTATCTAAAATAGGCAAATATACCTTTGATAAAATTGAATAATCCACCGGAGCCTAAAATTGAATTATTTAAGTTATCTAATAAAAATGAAACATGGGTTTGTGAAATGATGGCGAATCTTTATCCTTATATATGATATTCAGTCCTAGCATTGGGTTTCGAGTTGTTCAAATGAGACTTGACTACGAAGGAATTGATATTCGTAGGAATTTAACTTAACTCGGTGATGCTACAGGATCTGAAATTTGCGGGGTGATTTTCTTTAAATTTGGCTGCCCAAAAATATAGCTGATGTCGCGATAGTGTCGGAGGCAGTGATGGCTTAGGTCCCGATACTGGTGTTTGATTTTCTGATTTTTTTTCTAATATAGGCTTGACTAAAGTTATCATTTTACCCTTATCAAACACTACTAAAAAACAGCTTTTCACCTATGGAAAATTACCAACATATTAGAAACAAATTATTCATTGGTAAAAATAATTCACTTTTAGTTACGATAATTAGCAATAGATTTTCAATTGGTAAAGATGATATCTCTTTACCAACCGATATTCCATGCCTAATGTGACCGTTTAACATTTGGATCTTCCTCAAACGGATATTTTGTAGATGATGTACTGAATATTACCAACGGATTAATTAAAAACAAATTATCCGTTGGTAAAAGTAATTCACTTTTAGCTACAATAATCAGCAACGAATTTTTCGTTGGTAAAGATGATATCTCTTTACCAACGGATATTCCGTGCCTAATATAACTATTTATCATTTTGAGCTTTTACCTACGGATATTCCATTGGTAATTAGAAACGGATTATTCGTTAGTAAAAAAGATATATCTTTACCTACGGATATTCCGTGCCTAATATAACCGTTTAACATCTTGATCTTTCAGCAACGGATATTCTGTTGGTAATTAGAAACGGATTATCCGTTGGTAAAAATAATTCACTTATCTCACATCGAAAGTTTACAACAATATCTTTGTAGTTGCCCTCTATAAATTTGTGGTTCAATAAGGAGTTAAACAATATTTTAGCCTTTCAATTCAATTGGCTAAAAATTAAAAAAAAATTATAATTATTAAATAAATAATAATAATAATAATAATAATAATAATAAATAATAAATAAATAAATAATTTTTTTTATCATACAGTTATTTACAACATTGATTTTTACCCATTGTAATGATAGACATTTACCAATGGAAAGTCAGTTAGTATTGGTTAAGACTTTTATCAACGAAAATTTCGTTGGTAAAAGATTCAGACTTTACCAACGGAAAATCCGTTGGTAAAATATTTACTCTTTACCTACGGCACGATCTATTGATAACTATCAGCGGCCCTCAAATTATCAACGGATTTGTGGTTGCAAATATTCCGTTGGTGAAGATTATTAGCAACATATGTTAAGGCTTTAGGAACGAAAAATTCGTACCTAAAGCTCTGTTTTTTAGTACTGAAATTTTGTCTAAATCAATTTTTATTGGTCAACTAACGATTAATTGGATGGTTTCCATCCATTTGGACTCTAACTGCATATTTCTGAGTGGTTAAGGACTTTCCTTGGCACAAATTAAATGT
>NW_019231741.1:0-2817 GCF_002742605.1 Olea europaea var. sylvestris
ATTTCAATTTCTTCAAAAAGTTTGTGCACTGAAATTATTTGGGCCCACTCGTGTGGACTCTGGTCTTCCTTTAATAATTTCTACTTTTAATACCAAACTACTTGAAATTATTTTCACCCCTTTTCAATCATTTCAACAAAAAGTTTAAATTGTTAAAACTCATCTAATTATATTTACATTTTTATACCTTCTTTCTTCGTTGTTGTGCTAATGTATTAATGTTTACGCTTCACATATATATCGTACTTAAAATCTTATTTTTTTTGTATTTTCTAGAAAATAGGTATATGATACTGTTCAAATAAATACTTAAATATGAATTAAGATCAACTATCTTCAATAGTTCTTGCTAATTATCCCTCCAACAATAGAGTTAGGCACAAGTCTGGTTGGATCAAATTCTTGAACCAAACCAACAATTGAATCAACAATTTGGTAGGTACCTAAACAAACTGAGAAGAGGAATACACCAATCCAAATCAACTAGCATCGATTCAGCTAAATTGGGTTTGTCGTGTTCGAGGGAATCTTTCCGATCAAACTGAGATTTTCAAGTGGGTCCAAGCCAATTCGAAAAACAAACCTACATCCCTCTAAATCGAGTCATTTAGGCAAATAATTTGCTTACCCCTAATCATCAAATCACATTGGCATGGCCAATAGCAACACATGAAAACATTTAGGGATGACAATTTGAACTTTTAAAATCGAAAATTGCGGTTAACCGAACCGAATGGGGCGAAAAAAAATCGAATCGATGGTGCAATGGGATGAATATGGTATTTAATTTTAATGAACCGGTTCGTGGTGGTGCGGGTATGGTATTTATGCTATCGAACCGAAACCGAATCGATTATCCGCTTAAAAAAATCATTTTTTTATTAGGAATGACAATGTTTAGTGAGGAGAAAGTTAATGAAGAGGTACATTTTTTTATTTAAATCTTAGTTAAAATCATTCTGAATTTGATAGCATCGTTGTATTCTCTACTTACATTTTTTATTTATTATATAGGAATCAATTTTAAGTGATAACCTACACTAATAAGAGTTGTGAGGAATAATGAAAATTGAATATGAGTTAAGGTTGAAACTTTTAAATTATTGAACATGAATCAAGTAACTACAATTTTTTTTTTTTTCAAATTCATTATCGACAATGTATTTTTTGATAAAATAATTATACAATTTAAAAAAAATTTAACTATACAATTTTTAAAAATCACTTCTACAAAAATTATTCTAAAAAAAAAGTTTCAAACTGTTACAAGGGTATCAAAGTAAATTATTCTTTGAATTATTGGACATGAATCAAGTAACTACAATGCACTAGAATCAAGAATGAAGGAAAAGTTTAGTATTGTTATATTCATAATATTGTTTGTTAACTTTGTATTTTGTAATTGAAATTTGGGATAATGTTTGCATTTTCGTTTGGAATATTGTGTTTTTGTTTTTATTAACTCTTTTTTCATAAATTACTTTATATCAATTTGACGAATGAACCTATGAAAAATAAATTTTTTTCGTGGTTATTAATCGAACCGAACCAAGATATGAACCGAACCGAATCGAATCAATATACATGATTATGGTATGGCTGTATGGCAAAAAATTTGATGGTTCGGTGATGATTTTGATTGAATCGAACCGAAACCGAACCATTGTCATCTCTAAAAACATTAGTATGCAAATAAATGGATTTACGGGTGGGTAAACGGGTGATCATGAAGACCCATCCGGATCGACTAGAGTGGTAGAGTCACGTCATACTTTGTGCTGATGGGCCCATTTTATTGAAAGGGTAAAGACCGTTACAATGAATGAAGTGTTTACAAACGATTTGAATCACTATCCACCACATCTTTTCAAGGACCTTTTTTTGAATTACTGATCATTTTGAAATGCCAATTCACCATTAAAATAAGGGCCGTGCTTGTGAATAGGGCCAAGTGGGCCCCTTTCGAACAGAGAAGCGATGTGGCGCCCTTATAGGCGAGGATGCCCTGTTCGAATAGTGCTATCGACTTTTATACCTTGCAAGTGTAGGATCGTAATAAGTAATAGAATGAATTATATTATTTCTACGAAAACTACTATTCAACAATTAATACAATTATTCTTAACGTTAATTTGATTGAAAACAAATAATAAATTTTGTGATTTGTGTCTAAATTAAATTATCTAACATACATAACTCATCGAATTTGTGTTTTAAAAGTATGAATATAGATGCTAGAATTTACAATTTTACCTATAAATTCCCTTCAATTCGCCAATTAAGATTCATTAAACTTGTATTGTTTGATCAAAGCCCTTGTTTGAGCCCCATTTTGGAGAGTAACCATGCATTTTGTATAGTAAATTGATGGAGAATGTATAGCTAAAAATTAAGAAAAAAATTCGATTTGCGTGTAATATTATTTTAATGAAGAATGTGTAGTTGAAAATGTTATAAAATGAGAGGAAAAAAGAATAGAGAAAACTCAAAGAGAATAGAGAAACTCAATAAACTTTTTGTGTATGTTATTGAAAACCAAAGCCCTATATTTATAGGTAAGAATCAGGGATATAATGGTAATAATTTCTAGGGTTACAGAGGTACAAATGTCATTCACCAATAAACGTAAATGGACTTTCCATTTGCAACACTCCCCCTAAAATGACATATTACAAAATATTTGCCTCGTTAAAACCTTGTTTGATAAAAACCTAATAGGAAAAAAAATCAAACAAAGAAAAAAGAGTACAGTTATTTTGGAGTATTAAAATTAAATGCTGCCTCATTAAAATCTTGCTAGGAAAACCCAATGGGACA
>NW_019231742.1:0-2816 GCF_002742605.1 Olea europaea var. sylvestris
TAGTGCAAGGTGTCAACCAGTGTAAAAATTTGCACACCATCATTTACAAATTGTATTTCTCTCTCTCATCTTTTTGACTACATGTTCTCCAATAAAATAATATTACACGTAAGTTCGGATTTCTTTTTAAACCACACTTTTTTTAAAAATAACTATTCCAAAATATAATTTTCTCCGAAATTACATTTTAATGAAGCCCGCACAGGGCTTAATTGTAAATAAATTATTCAATATCGAATATTGTACTTCACAACACAAACACCAAACTTATACTATTACTAGTAATCATAGGCACTTTTATTAGCATGTGTAATATCAAATAAATACTGTACATAAATAAAATCACAATTTATTTATTATAAAATTTTACTTTATCACTATAACCTATATCGGTAGTGCTATATGTATATCACAATTTACAGATTAGCTTATAGTGCAAGATTTGATTGGATGGAAATCTCGTCAACTAAATAAATAAATAAATAAATCTCCTCACTTTTTTGACGCCTCATCAATCTATAAAAGATTATATAGACGATAACATACAACAAACATTTTTCAAAATATATTATATCAACATCCAAACCAACAGTAAACAAGTTGGCTCCTTATGTCCTGTATCTCATATGACAACCAACCACAAATTTTTTGGCTAATTCAAATTAAAATAATAAATAAACCTGAATATTACAGTTATCAAAAAAATTACAAATAAAACTAATAAACCAAAAAAAAAATTAAAAGTAGGCCCATAACACAATTATATTAGGTTCATAGTTCTTACTTAAGCTACACATATTACATCATTACACGTTGCACATGTTGTGACATTTTATACGTACTGAAAATGATATTATAAATCAGTAGTTAGACTAAAAAATATACCGTGAGCACATGGTTGAAGAAATTAATTTTTTTAATTTAGGATTTGTTTGACATAGCTTATTTAAAAACCAACTTCCTCAAACTCATTTTCAATTGCACGTTTATTCAATAAAATAATTTTGTACTCATAATTATCTTCAAAATTTTACCATGAATTCTCCAAAAAATTCTTTTTTCACTTCAAATAATTTCTCCTAAAAAAAACACTAACTAGAGTGACTTGAAACATTAGACAAATATAACTTTCATGAATTCTTAAAAAATCTATATTTTACATCTTTAAACATGTTCGAAAGAAATTCCATTCATAATGTTTGTCAAGTAGGAGGTTCCTGCCAAACCAAATAGCTTCGAGAATAAGTAATTGGGCTTATGGAGAACGGCAGCCATTGTTGAAATTGATCCGAGGATTTTCTCATAAATCTGCAATCACTTGACAATGACTATTTTATATTTAAACTTACTTCATTGAATTCTTGTTAGAGTAATCCAAATCATTGGGCGGCTTATAAGTTGTTTATCAAATAATTACAATCATTGAATATTCTTTCCCTATCTATATATATGTGCTTTTGGATTTCGACAAAAGAATGAAACAAACTTGAATTAGAAACATTTTTCAATTTAGAAACCATTTTTGCCTTTTCCTCTAAAAGGAAAATTTTTTTGACCGGAAATGGGTTCATCGTCTAAATTCAAACCTAAAACCAAAAAAAATTGAAATGTTTGGGGTTGTTTATAATCATTCAAACTACGAATAAATAAAAATAAGTAATACGTTTAGGCACTAAACAAAAGGTGGCTTTAGGAATGAATTTTTCGTTGATGAAACCATGATTTCCATTGCAATTAGGCATCATTGACGGCAAATTCTGATAGTGTTTTATTAGGGCATCAATGCTTATGGAAATTTAGTAGGTAGTAACAAGTACTTTTTACATACAAAAAATCCGTCGGTGCAGCTTAATTTGTAAACTACTTCGTCTCTGCATTTTTCGCACATGACTAAATTCATTTTTTTAATTGCAATTGAATTACTTCGCAGGCAGAAAATTCGAACGTTAATAAATTATTGTTATTTGCAACGATTCCTTAAGCAATTAACTATCACTTCCTAGTAGTTGGAACCTTTTATCATTTTAAAAATTGATTTACATTGATCAACGCATTTTTAGTGGGCTAAATATTAGCAGTGAATTTTTCATAAGTAATATAAATTACTCTTCACCTACGAAATATCCGTTGGTGAAGATGTTGATTTTTTTATTTTTTGTTATTTTAGAAAATTGATTACCCTTCAATTCGGTAGGTGAATGGTTAAATTTCTTAATTAATAAAATTAATTAATATCAACATCTTTCATAGTTAATATGAATTAATATTCAAATATGGAATCTCCATAAGTAAAAGTTTGAAATCAGTTTTTTCTTAAAAAAAATTAATTTACATCACCACGAAATATTTATAGGTGAAAGATTCAAGTATTAAACGACTACAACGATCATGAAATATTCATTGGTAAGAACTATCACCTTTGCCAATGAAAAAACTGTTATTGATTAAAATTCTATTACTTTTGTCAACAGATAATCCAATTCTAATTTGTAATCTTTTGGTAATTATTCATCGGTGAAAGATGTTTTTTTAGTAGTGTACGAAATGTGGATGAAAGGTTATTTGACCAAATATGGATAGATTACAAGAGACAAATGATGGCTCAAAAGCTTCTGAGAATTGTTCATTTCTTCCTGCGTCGGTCCCACTTTTTCATAAAGTATAATTCATTCTACATCACATCAGATACATGTAGTGGGAATGGAGAAAAATCTCAAATTATATATCTTCAATAAATAAACATCGAAATGAATAAAAAAAAAAATTGCAATGGCATTTTAGGGCAATATTGGAGGCTTTTTTTTTTTTTTTTTGGG
>NW_019231743.1:0-2816 GCF_002742605.1 Olea europaea var. sylvestris
ATTCTTCATTTATATACTATAAATTTAATTTTATACTTATTATTAATTTTTCTTATTAAAATCTTTCAAATATAAGTATACATTGGTTATTTACTAATAACTTTGAGTTAAAAATATATAATATATCTAATAAAAAAAAAAGAAAAATGTCATTGTAAAGTGTCCGTTGAATATTGATATTCGACATGTGTCCAACACGGATATACTACCCTAATTGAAGTGTCCGTGCAACATAGATATAACACAAAAGCAAAAGGGCAGGGTGGATTTATTCCCCTAACCGGTTAGGAGAACCCTGATGAGAATGTTTTATAGTATTAGATGAACATGGAAACGAAATTGGGATGTTTAAACTTCTAAGGTTCAACTAGGTGCTACGCGCTATGCTTTCAAATTGATGTCCTTTTACTCATAAATTATCTATTTCTACTGAATGTTCCATTATTCAGACACACACTTGCAGAATGAGACAAAAAAATTACTAGTCCTCAAGATCCAATGATCTTGCGAGACCCCGAGAGTCGGAGAAAGTGGCTATCCATGTAATCAATGGTGCATCCATTAAAGTGCTCCTTTCCCCATTTAAACTCAAGTACTACAGAAAAATGCAAAAAGTCAACTCCTCTGATTATACATGGCACAGAGTGAGTATTGCATTATATAATTATATAGATTCATCCACATTCAGAATAAACACATAACATGATAATAGAATAAGAATGACTTGTTAGAGATTAATTGGAGCATGATCAACTCGTACCTGCTTCCAGAAGCTGAAAAACAAAGAACAAAAATTTCCTCCAATGCTTCACGCAGGATTTGGAAGCTGGGCCCGCGTGACACAAAACATATACACTTGTCCGCATACGAATTCGCTGGAATTCGATACGCCTCAGCAATATCCTCACACACAGGATCCCGAAATGCAATACAGCTCACATAAATCTTAGACCCATCTCCCTCAGTTAAAACAATAGGATAACTCCGAGGAAACGTTGAAGGGTCATTCGAATTGAACCCAGATGAATAGAATTCAACCCCAGCTGGCAAAACGCAGGTGGGGAGTTGAGGGGGTGGGGGTGGGTAGAGAGAGTGATCCGAAGGAGGGTACTGATCGAGAGGAGAAGGTAAGTACAAGATGCCAGTGCCATGGTAGCCTTTGTCACCATCGAGGGTCCGAATTTCTGGCCCGAGTCCGCACACAACGAAGTACTCGAACATCCGGGCCATTTGATTGGGTCCGGAATTCAGATCTGGAGAGAGTTTATTCAAGTTAATGGGATTTTTAACGGATTTTCATGGTATGAATGAGTGAATTTGAGCAATGTGATCGAGAAGAATGGCAAGAATTTTCACAATTGCTTGCTTGTTCGTTTGAGAGACAGATTTTGAAAATTAGCCGTGAGTAGGCTGTTTCACCTGAATTAGAAGGATGCAGGGGAGAAGGGTGCTGGGGGGAAATGTTTGGGTCAGCTTAGCCCCTGTTTGGCCCCGTTCTCTTTTATTTTTTTCTCACTTATTTTTAAAAACACAATTTTTCATAAAAATCCCGTTTGGGAAGAATTTTGAGAATTGATTTTTTGATCGTTAGAAAAAAAGTGGGATCCACCTGTGAAAGAAAAAGTCAAAAATTACGGCTAAAATAATGAAAAAACGGTCAAAAAATCAATTTTTTGAAGTAAAAAATCCCTCCCAAACAGATTGAAAATAACATTACACGTAAATCGAGAATTTTTTATTCATTTTCAACCACACATCTTAAAAAAATTACTCCAAACATTAAAATTAAAAAAAAAAAGTGGGGGGCCAGAGGGGGGGCTTAATGATTTACTTATAAGTGATGGCTCAAAATAATTACTTTTTCATGGCTCAAAATTAGAATTTTAGAATTACAAAATACCAAGCCTTGTTAGTAGAATGGTCTGAATGGAGCAAGATTAGTAATGGCAACGGGACGGGGCGGGACGAGGCGGGGACGGGACAACTTTTTGTCTCATTTGTTGCCCCGTTTAAATTTTTTGTTTTTTATTTTTACATTTTGAAAGTTTCGAATTATTTTATTATTAAAGAATAAAAATACAAATTAAAAATGAGTTTTTAACGGGTGAATTTTTTAGAAATAAAATTATTTTTAATTTTTTTCCACGGGCTGGGCGAGCCCCTCCAAGCCAACCCGTTTGGGGGCGGGTTTTTTTGACCCATTCGGGTCGGGCGAGGCAAGTTACCATCCCTAAACGAGATTCCAACATGAACATGGTATTGTTTTGCCTCTTTTTGGAAAATATTTTAGGAAATTAGAATTTAATTTTTACTATTTAATAAAAAAATAAACTTTAATTTTAATTACATATTCAAAATTATTACTAATTATTATCTACATATTTTGTGATTCCTATCACTATTTCTCCTAAAGGTTATTAATATTTTTTTCGTACAAATACTTTATATTAGTTTAAAAAATTTTAAAAATAATAATAAATAAATAAATAAGGAGACAGTAAATTAGTATTTATTTCTCATCTTGTATCACAAAAATTCTAGGGAGAGCAGACCCAATTGATATCTCTCAGTTTTAATTGTAAAATAAGAATTTTTCAAAGAAAAATTACTTTTGTACTTAAAAGAAAGGTAAAACAACGAATCGTTTTAGGAATACAAATTTTATTCATGGTAACAAGTTTAATTTAATAATAGTTACTTAAAAAAATTACTCAACTCAGATTAACAGTGTCAAACGCACCCTTAATTAATCGCAACTTATCCATTCTTAACAAATCTTTCTTGAGATTAAACTCTCATTCCTAATCCTAGGTTTG
>NW_019231744.1:0-2816 GCF_002742605.1 Olea europaea var. sylvestris
CAAGCGTTCCAAATATGTAAGTGCTCACGCTTTCGAAAAATGGCTGAAATCCCTCGTACGTCACGACGAAGTGGTGAGTTCAAATCCAAAACCAAAACGGTCGCCACATTTCTAAAAAGTACTTATGGTTCTAAAATGAACACCGGGTGCAAAAATTGCGCTCAATTCTTCGTACGTCGACAATCCAAGCGTTCCAAATATGCAAGTGCTCACACTTTCGAAAAATGGCTGAAATCCATCATACGTCACAACGAAGTGGTGAGTTCAATCCAAAACGGTCGCCACAATTCCAAAAAGTACTTATGGTCTCAAAACGGACACCGGGTGCAAAAGTTGTTCTCAATTCATCGTACGTCGACAATCCAAGCGTTCCAAATATGCAAGTGCTCAGTATTTCAAAAATTGGCCGAAATCCGTCGAACGTCACGACGAAATGGTGAGTTCAATCCAAAACGGTCGCTACATTTCCAAAAAGTACGTATGGTCCCAAAACGGACACCGGGTGAAAAAGTTGCGCTCAATTCTTCGTACGTCGACAATCCAAGCGTTCCAAATATGTAAGTGCTCACACTTTTGAAAAATGGCTGAAATCCCTCGTTCGTCACGACGAAGTGGTGACTTCAATCCAAAACGGTCACTACATTTCCAAAAAGTACTTATGGTCCAAAAACGGACACTGGGTGCAAAGGTTGGGCTCAATTCTTCGTACGTCGACAATCCAAGCGTTCCAAATATGCAAGTGCTCACGCTTTTGAAAAATGGCTGAAATCCCTCATACGTCATGACGAAGTGGTGAGTTCAATCCAAAACGGTCACTACATTTCCAAAAAGTACTTATGGTCCAAAAACGGACACCGGGTGCAAAAGTTGCGCTCAATTCTTCGTACGTCGACAATCCAATCGTTCAAAATATGAAAGTGCTCACGCTTTGGAAAAATGGCCGAAATCCCTCATACGTCACGACGAAGTGGTGAGTTCAATCCAAAACAGTCTCTACATTTTCAAAAAGTACTTATGGTCCAAAAACGGACAATGGGTGCAAAAGTTGCGTTCAATTCATCGTACGTCGACAATCCAAGCGTTCCAAATATGTAAGTGCTCACGCTTTCGAAAAATGACTGAAATCCCTCATACGTCACGATGAAGTGGTGAGTTCGATCCAAAACGGTCACTACATTTCCAAAAAGTACTTACGGTCCAAAAACGGACACCGGGTGCAAAAGTTGCGCTCAATTCTTCGTACGTCGACAATCCAAGCGTTCCAAATATGCAAGTGCTCATTCTTTCAAAAAATGGCCGAAATCCCTCGACCGTCACGATGAAGTGGTGAGTTCCATCCAAAACGGTCGCTGCATTTTCAAAAAGTGCTTATGGTCCCAAAATGGACACCGGGTGCAAAAGTTACGTTCAACTCTTCGTACGTCAACAATCCAAGCGTTCTAAATATGCAAGGGCTCATTCTTTCGAAAAATGGCCAAAATTCCTATTACGTCACGATGAAGTGGTGAGTTCAATCCAAAACGGTCGCTACATTTCTAAAAAGTACTTATGGTCCAAAAACGGACTCCGGGTGCAAAAGTTCCCCTCAATTCTTCGTACGCCGACAATCCAAGCGTTCCAAATATCCAAGTGCTCATTCTTTCGAAAAATGGCCAAAATCCCTCATATGTCACGACGAAGTGGTGAGTTCAATCCAAAACGGTTGCTACAATTCCAAAAAGTACTTATGGTCCCAAAACGGACACCGGGTGTAAAAGTTGTGCTCAATTCTTCGTACGTCGACAATCCAAGCGTTCCAAATATGCAAGTGCTCATTCTTTCGAAAAATAGCTGAAATCCCTCGTACGCCACGACGAAGTGGTGAGTTCAATCCAAAACGGTCGCTACATTTCCAAAAAGTACTTATGGTCCTAAAACGGACACAGTGTGCAAAAGTTACGCTCAATTCTTCGTACGTCGGCAATCCAAGCGTCCCAAATATCCAAGTGCTCATTCTTTCGAAAAACGGCCGAAATCCCTCATACGTCACGACGAAGTGTTGAGTTCAATCCAAAACGATCGCTACATTTCCAAAAAGTACTTATGGTCCAACAACGGACACCCGGTGCAAAAGTTGCGCTCAATTCATCGTAAGTAGACCATCCAAGCATTCCAAATATGCAAGTGCTCACGCTTTCGAAAAATGGCTGAAATCCCTCGTACGTCACGACGAAGTGGTGAGTTCAATCCAAAACGGTCGCCACATTTCCAAAAAGTACTTATGGTTCTAAAATGGACACCGGGTGCAAAAGTTGCGCTCAATTCTTCGTACGTCGACAATCCAAGTGTTCCAAATATACAAGTGCTCACGCTTTCGAAAAATGGCTGAAATCCCTCATACGTCACGACGAAGTGGTGAGTTCAATCTAAAACGGTCGCCACAATTCCAAAAAGTACTTATGGTCTCAAAATGGACACCGGGTGCAAAAGTTGTGCTCAATTCTTCGTACGTCGACAATCCAAGCGTTCCAAATATGCAAGTGCTCAGTATTTAGAAAAATGGCCGAAATCCCTCGTACACCACGACGAAATGGTGAGTTCAATCCAAAACGGTCGGTACATTTCCAAAAAGTACTTATGGTCCCAAAACGGACACCGGGTGAAAAAGTTGCGCTCGATTCTTCGTACGTCGACAATCCAAGCGTTCCAAATATGTAAGTGCTCACACTTTTGCAAAATGGCTGAAATCCCTCGTTCGTCACGATGAAGTGGTGAGTTCAATCCAAAACGGTCGCTACATTTCCAAAAAGTACTTATGGTCCAAAAACGGACACCGG
>NW_019231745.1:0-2815 GCF_002742605.1 Olea europaea var. sylvestris
TGGGCCGTTTCCAATCAACCTGCTAAATTTCGACCCATTTCGACACCGTCGCAAAAAATGACAAAGTTGCCCTTGGTGCATTTTTGCTTTGTTAATTTTCTGTCCAAAACTTCTTCATCATAACATAATTAATATGGATATTAATTACTCGAAGGCCTAAACAAAGGAGTTTGGCTAAAATCCCATGATCCCAGGTCTGTGCCTCGAGTCCAATTTCGCGGTCCGTTTCCAATCAACCTACCAAATTTCGGCCATTCCGACACCGTCACAACAAATGACATAATTACCCCTGGTGTGGTTTTTCTTTGCTAAGTTTCTGCACAGAACTACTTCAACCAAACATAATTAATATTGAAATTAATTATTCGGAGGACCAAACGAAGGAATTTGCCTAAAATCCTGAGATCCCGGGTTTGCTCCCCAAGTCCAATTTCACGGGCCGTTTCCAATCAACTTGCTAAATTTCAACCCATTTCGACACCGTCGCGAAAAATGACAAAGTTGCCCTTGGTGCATTTTTGCTTTGTTAATTTTCTGTCCAAAACTTCTTCATCCTAACATAACTAATATGGATATTAATTATTCGAAGGCCTAAATGAAGGAGTTTGGCTAAAATCCAATAATCCCGGGTCTGTGCCTTGAGTCCAATTTCACGGGCCGTTTCCAATCAACCCACCAAATTTCAGCACATTCGGATACCGTCACGACAAATGCCTTAATTGCCCATGGTGCGATTTTTCTTTGATAATTTTCTATCCAACACTTCTTCAACCTGACATAATTAATATGGAAATTAATTATTCAGAGGCCCAAATGAAGGAGTTTGGCTAAAATCCCGTGATCCCAGGTCTGTGCTTCGAGTCTAATTTCGTGGGCCGTTTCCAATCAACCTGCCCAATTTCGGCCCATTCCGAGACCATCACGAAAAATGACAAAGTTGCCCCAGGTTCGTTTTTGCTTTGTTAATTTTCTGTCCAGCGCTTCTTCAACCTAACATAATTAATACGAGAATTAATTATTCGGAGGCCGAAACGAAGGAGTTTGGCTAAAATCCCATGATCCTAGGTCTGTGCCTCGAGTCCAATTTCGCGGGCCATTTCCAATCAACTTGCCAAATTTTGGCCTATTCCGACACCGTCGCGACAAATGACAAAATTGCCCTTGGTGAGATTTTTCTTTGTTAATTTTCTGTCTAGCACTTCTTCAACCTAACATAATTAATACGAAAATTAATATTTGGAGGCCCAAATGAAGGAATTTGGCCAAAATCCCGTGATCCCGGGTCTGCGCTCCAACTCAAATTTCACGGACCGTTTCCAATCAAACTACCAAATTTCGGCCCATTACGACACCGTCGCAAAACATGACAAAATTGGCCCTGGTGCGGTTTTGCTTTGTTAATTTTCTATCCAGTACTTCTTCAACCTAACATAATTAATACGGAAATTAATTATTCAGAGGCCCAAACTAAGGAGTTTGGCTAAAATCCCGTGAACCCGGGTCTTTGTCCCAAGTCCAATTTCGCGGGCCGTTTCCAATCAACTGCCAAATTTCGGCCCATTCCGACACCGCCCCGACAAATGACAAAATTGCCCGTGGTACGATTTTGCATTGTTAATTTTCTGTCCAACATTTCTTCAACCTGACATAATTAATAAGGATATTAATTCTTCGTAGGCCCAAATGAAGGAATTTGGGTAGAATCACATGATCCCGGGTCTGTACCCCGAGTCCAATTTCAAGGGCCGTTTCCAATCAACCTGCCAAATTTCGGACCATTTCGACACATTCGTGACAAATGACAAAATTGCCCCTGTTGCGGTTTTGCTTTGTTAATTTTCTGTCCAGTACTTCTTCAACCTGACATAATTAATAAGGAAATTAATTATTCGGAGGCCCAAACGAAGGAATTTGGCTAAAATCCCGTGATCCCGGGTCTGTGCCCCGAGACCAATTTCGTTGGCCGTTTCAAATCAATCTACCAAATTTCGGCCCATTTCGACACCGTTACGACAAATGACAAAATTACCCTAGCTATGATTTTTCTTCGTTAATTTTCTGTCCAACACTTCTTCAAGCTGACATAATGAATACGGATATTAATTATTCGGAGGCCCAAATGAAGGAATTTAGCTAAAATCCCGTGCTTCAACCTGACCTAATTAATAAGGAAATTAATTATTTGGAGGCCCAAACGAAGGAATTTGGCTAAAATCCCGTGATCTCGGGTCTGTACCCCGTGTCTAATTTCGCGAGCTGTTTCCAATCAACCTGCCAAATTTCGACCCATTCCGACACCGTCGCGACAAATAACAAAATTGCCCCTGGTGCGGTTTTTCTTTGCTAATTTTTTGGCCAGCACTTCTTCAACCTGACGTAATTAATATGAAATTTAATTATTCGGAGGCCCAAAAATGAAGGAGTTTGGCTAAAATCCCGTGATCACGGGTCTGTGCTCCGAGTCCAATTTCGCGGCCCGTTTCCAATCAACCCGCCAAATTTTGGCCCGTTCCGACATCGTCCCGACAAATGACAAAATTGCCCCCAGTGCAATTTTTCTTTGTTAATTTTTTGTTCAACACTTCTTCGACCTGGCATAATTAATATGAAAATTAATTATTCGGTGGCCCGAACGAAGGAGTTTGGCTAAAATCCCGTGATCCCGAGTCTGTGCCCTAAGTCCAATTTCGTGGACTGTTTCAAATCAACCTGCCAAATTTCGGCCCATTCCAACACTGTCGCAAAAAATGACAAAATTGCCCCTGGAGCGATTTTCTTTGTTAATTTTCTGTCCAGTACTTCGTCAACCTGACAT
>NW_019231746.1:0-2815 GCF_002742605.1 Olea europaea var. sylvestris
AAATAGAGCCAACGAAAAGGGGTTTTGATTTCATGATAACTTCGGGTTTATTCATTTTTGGCGAATATCTAGTCTTATTCGATTGGAATCGAGCCAATGAAAAGTGGCTTTCGATTTCATGATAACATCGGGTTCGTTCGTCTTTGGCAAATTACAAGTCTAATTCGATTGGAATCGAGCCAGCAGAAAGTGGTTTTTGATTTCATGATAACATCGGGTTTGTTTGTCTTTAGCAAATTGCTAGCCTAATTTAATTGGAATCGGGCTAATGAAAAGTGGTTTTTCATTTCATGATAACTTTGGGTTTGTTCGTTTTTGGTGAATTGCTAGTCTAGTTCGATTGGAATCAAGGCAATGAGAAGTGGTTTTTGATCTCACGATGAGTTCGGGTTTGTTCATTTCTTACGAAATGCTAGTCTTTTTCGATTGGAGTCGAGCCAATGAAAAGTAGTTTTTGATTTCACGATAACTTCGGGTTTGTTCGTGCTTGGCTAATTGCTAGTCTAATTCGATTGGAATCAAGGCAATGTAAAGTGGTTTTTGATTTCATGATAACTTCGGGTTTGTTCGTGCTTGGCTAATTGCTAGTCTAATTCGATTGGAATCGAGCCAATGAAAATTAGATTTTAATTTCATGATGACATCGGATTTGTTCGTTTTTGGCGAATTGCTCGTCTAATTCGATTGGAATCGAGGCAATGAAAACTGGTTTTTGATTTCATGATAACTTCGGTTTTGTTCGTTTTCGGCTAATTGCTAGTCTAATTCGATTGGAATCAAGGCAATGTAAAGTGGTTTTTGATTTCATGATAACTTCGGGTTTGTTCGTTATTTGAGTAATGCTAGTCTAGTTCGATTGGAATCGAGCCAATGAAAAGTAGTTTTTGATTTCACGATAACTTCGGGTTTGTTCGTGCTTGGCTAATTGCTAGTCTAATTCGATTTGAATCGAGCTAATGAAAAGTGGTTTATGATTTCATGATAACTTCGTGTTTGATTATTTTCAATGAACTGCTAGTCTAATTCGATTGTAATCGAGCCAATGAAAAGTGATTCTGATTTCATGATAACTTCGGGTTTGTTCGTTTTTGGCCAATTGCTAGTCTTATTCGATTAAAATCGAGCCAATGAAAAGTGACTTTCGATTTCATGATTACATCGGGTTTGTTCGTCTTTGGCAAATTGCTAGTCTAATTCGATTGGAATCGAGAGAATGAAAAGTGGTTTTTGATTTCACGATAACATCGGGTTTGTTCGTCTTTGGCGAATTGCAAGTCTAATTCGATTGGAATCGAGCCAATGAAAAGTGGTTTTTGATTTCATGATACATTCGGGTTTGTTTGTTTTCGACAAATTGCTAGTCTTATTCGATTGTAATCGAGGCAATGAAAAGTGGTTTTTGATTTCATGATAACTTAGAGTTTGATCATTTTCGGAGAATGGCTAGTCTAATTCGATTGGATTCGAGCAAAGGAAGAGTGGCTTTCGATTTCATGATAATTTCGAGTTTGATCGTTTTCGAAAAATTGATAGTCTAATTCGATTGGAATCGAGCCAATGAAAAGTGGTTTTGATTTCATGATAACTTCGGGTTTGTTCGTTTTTGGCGAATTGCTAGTCTAATTTGATTAGAATCGAGCTAATGAAAAGTGGTTTTTGATTTCATGATAACTCCGGGTTTGTTCTTTTTCGGCTAATTGCTAGTCCAATTCGATTGGAATCGTGCCAATGAAAAGTGTCTTTCAATTTCCGGGTAACTTCGGGTTTGATCATTTTTGAAAAATTGCTAGTCTAATTCGATTGGAATCGAGTCAAGGAAAAGTGATTTTCGGTTTCATGATAACTTCGGGTTTGATCGTTTTCGACGAATTGCTAGTCTAATTCGATTGGAATCGAGCCAATGAAAAGTGGTTTTTTATTTCCTGATAACTTCGGGTTTGATCATTTTCGGCGAATTGCTAGTCTAATTCGATTGGAATAGTGCCAATGAAAAGTGATTTTGACTTCATGATAACATCGGGTTTGTTCGTTTCTGGCGAATTGCTAGGCTTATTCGATTAGAATCGAGCCAATGAAAGGTGACTTTCGATTTCATGATAACATCGGGTTTGTTCGTCTTATGCAAATTACTAGTCTAATTCGATTGAAATCGAGCCAATAAAAAGTGGTTTTTGATTTCAAGATAACATCGGGTATGTTCGTCTTTGGCTAATTGCAAGTCTAATTCGATTGGAATCGAGCCAATGAAAAGTGGTTTCTCATTTCATGATAACTTCGGCTTTATTCATTTTTGACGAATTGCTAGTCTAGTTCGATTGGCATCGAGCCAATGAAAAGTGGTTTTTGATTTCACGATGACTTCGGGTTTGTTCATTTTTTACGAAGTGCTAGTCTATTTCGATTGGAATCGAGCCAGTGAAAAGTTGTTTTTGATTTCATGATAACTTTTAGTTTGTTCGTTTTTGGCGAATTGCTAGTCCAGTTCGATTGGAATCGAGCAAATGAAAAGTGCTTTTTAATTTCATGATAACTTCGGGTTGGTTCTTTTTTTCAAAATGCCAGTCTAATTCGATTGGAATCGAGTCAATGAAAAGTAGTTTTTAATTTCATGATGACTTCGGTTTGCTCATTTTTGGCGAATTACAAGTCTAATTCGATTGGAATCGAGGCATTGAAAACTGGGTTTTGATTTCATGATGACATCGGGTTTGATCATTTTCGACAAATTGCCTGTCTAATTCGATTGGATTCGAGCCAATGAATAGTGACTTTCGATTTCATGATAACTTCGGGCTTGATCGTTTTCAAAAAGTTG
>NW_019231747.1:0-2815 GCF_002742605.1 Olea europaea var. sylvestris
ATCGGAAACAAAAATCGCGCCGGGGGCAATTTCGTCATTTTTCACGACGGTGTCGGAAAGGGCTAAAATTTGACAGTTTTATAGTAAACAAAAATCTCGCCGGGGGCAATTTTGTCATTTTTCGCGACGGTGTCGGAATGGGCTGAAATTTGGCAGGTTGATCGGAAAGAAAAATCGCGCCGGGGGGCAATTTCGTCATTTTTCGCGACGGGGTCGGAGTGGGGGGAAATTTGACAGGTTGATCGGAAAGAAAAATCGCGCCGGGGGGCAATTTCGTCATTTTTCGCGACGGGGTCGGAGTGGGGGGAAATTTGACAGGTTGATCGGAAAGAAAAATCGCGCCGGGGGGCAATTTCGTCATTTTTCGCGACGGGGTCGGAGTGGGGGGAAATTTGACAGGTTGATCGGAAAGAAAAATCGCGCCGGGGGGCAATTTCGTCATTTTTCGCGACGGGGTCGGAGTGGGGGGAAATTTGACAGGTTGATCGGAAAGAAAAATCGCGCCGGGGGGCAATTTCGTCATTTTTCGCGACGGGGTCGGAGTGGGGGGAAATTTGACAGGTTGATCGGAAAGAAAAATCGCGCCGGGGGGCAATTTCGTCATTTTTCGCGACGGGGTCGGAGTGGGGGGAAATTTGACAGGTTGATCGGAAAGAAAAATCGCGCCGGGGGGCAATTTCGTCATTTTTCGCGACGGGGTCGGAGTGGGGGGAAATTTGACAGGTTGATCGGAAAGAAAAATCGCGCCGGGGGTAATTTCGTCATTTTTCGCGACGGTTTCGGAATGGGCTGAAATTTGACAGGTTGATGGAAACAAAAATCGCTCCGTGGGCAATTTCGTCATTTTTCGCGACGGTGTCGGAATGGGCTGAAATTTGCCAGGTTGATCGGAAAGAAAAATCGCGCCGGGGGGCAATTTCATCATTTTTCGCGACGGTTTTGAAATGGGCTGAAATTTGACAGGTTGATAGGAAACAAAAATCGCTCCGGGGGCAATTTCGTCATTTTTCGCGACGGTGTCGGAATGGGCTGAAATTTGGCAGGTTGATAGGAAACAAATATTACGCGGGGGCCAATATCGTAATTTTTTGTGACAGTGTCAGAACGGGCAGAAATTTGGCAGGTTGACTGGAAACAAAAGTCGATTCGTGGGCAATTTCGTCATTTTTCGCGACGGTGTCTGAATGGGCTAAAATTTGGCAGGTTGATCGGAAACAAAAATCGCGCCGGGGGCAGTTTCGTCATTTTTCGCGACGGTGTCGGAATGGGCTGAAATTTGGCAGGTTGATCGGAAACAAAAATCGCGCCAGGGGTAATTTCGTCATTTTTCGCGACGGTTTCGGAATGGGCTGAAATTTGACAGGTTGATGGAAACAAAAATCGCTCCGGGGGCAATTTCGTCATTTTTCGCGACGGTGTCGGAATGGGCTGAAATTTGCCAGGTTGATCGGAAATAGATATTGCGCCGAGGGCAATTTCGTCAATTTTCGCGACGGTGTCGGAATGGGCTGAAATTTGGCAGGTTGATCGAAAACAAAAATCGTTTCGGGGGCAATTTCGTCATTTTTCGCGACGGTGTCGGAATGGGCTGAAATTTGGCAGGTTGATCGGAAAGAAAAATCGCGCCGGGGGGCAATTTCATCATTTTTCGCGACGGTTTTGAAATGGGCTGAAATTTGACAGGTTGATAGGAAACAAAAATCGCTCCGGGGGCTATTTCGTCATTTTTCGCGACGGTGTCGGAATGGGCTGAAATTTGGCAGGTTGACAGGAAACAAAAGTCGATTCGTGGGCAATTTCGTCATTTTTCGCGACGGTGTCTGAATGGGCTGAAATTTGGCAGGTTGATCGGAAACAAAATCGCGCCGGGGGTAATTTCGTCATTTTTCGCGACGGTTTCGGAATGGGCTGAAATTTGACAGGTTGATGGAAACAAAAATCGCTCCGGGGGCAATTTCGTCATTTTTCGCGACGGTGTCGGAATGGGCTGAAATTTGCCAGGTTGATCGGAAATAGATATTACGCCGAGGGCAATTTCGTCAATTTTCGCGACGGTGTCGGAATGGGCTGAAATTTGGCAGGTTGATCGGAAACAAAAATCGCGCAGGGGGTAGTATCGTCATTTTTCGCGACGTTGTCGGAATGGGCTGAAATTTGGCAGGTTGACCGGAAACAAAAATCGCGCCGGGGGCAATATCGTCATTTTTCGCGACGGTGTCGGAATGGGCTGAAATTTGACAGGTTGATCGGAAACAAAAATCGCTCCGGGGGCAATTTCGTCATTTTTCGCGACGGTGTCTAAATGGGCTGAGATTTGGCAGGCTGATCGGAAACAAAAATCGCGCCAGGGGGCAATTTCGTCATTTTTCGCGACGGTTTCGGGATGGGCTGAAATTTGACAGGTTGATTGGAAACAAAAATTGCTCAGGGGGCAATTTCGTCATTTTTCGCGACGATTTCGGAATGGGCTGAAATTTGGCAGGTTGATCGGAAACAAATATTACGCCGGGGCCAATATCGTCATTTTTTCGCGACGGTGTCGGAATGGGCAGAAATTTGGCAGGTTGACTGGAAACAAAAATCGCTTCGGGGGTAATTTCGTCATTTTTCGAGACGGTGTCTGAATGGGCAGAAATTTGGCAGGTTGATCGGAAACCAAAATCGTGTCGTGGGCGATTTCGTCATTTTTCGCGACGGTGTCGGAAAGGGCTAAAATTTGGCAGTTTTATCGAAAACAAAAATTTCGCCGGGGTCAATTTCGTCATTTTTCGCGACGGTGTCGGAATGGGCTGAAATTTGGCAGGTTGATCGGAAA
>NW_019231748.1:0-2815 GCF_002742605.1 Olea europaea var. sylvestris
ATTGCGTCGGGGGTAATTTCGTCATTTTTTGCAACTGTGTCGGAACTGGCCAAAATTTGACAGGTTGATCGGAAACAAAAAACTCGCCTGGGGCAATTTCGTCATTTTTCGGACTGTGTCGGAATAGGCTAAAATTTGACTGGTTTATCGGAAACAAAGACCGCGCCAGGGGCAATTTCGTCATTTTTCTCGACTGTGTCAGAATTATCTAAAATTTGACAAGTTGACGGGAAACAAAAATCGCGCCGGGGGCATTTACGTCATTTTTCGCGACTGCATCGGAATTGGCTCAAATTTGACAGGTTGATCGGGAACAAAAATCGCGTCGGGGGCAATTTCGTCATTTTTCACGACTGTGTCGGAATTGTCCAAAATTTGACAGGTTGATCGGAAACAAAAAACGCGCCTGGGGCAATTTCGTCATTTTTTGCGACTGTGTCGAAATTGGCTAAAATTTGACCGGTTTATCGGAAACAAAGACCGCGCCGGGGGCAATTTCGTCATTTTTCTCGACTGTGTCGGAATTAGCTAAAATTTGACAAGTTGACCGGAAACAAAAACCGCACCGGGGGCAATTACGTCATTTTTCACGACTGCGTCGGAATTGGCTAAAATTTGACAGGTTGATCGGGAACAAAAACTCCGCCGGGGGCAATTTCGTCATTTTCCTCGACTGTGTCGGAATTGGCTAAAATTTGACAGGTTGATCGAAAACAAAAATCGCGCCGGGGGCAATTTCGTCATTTTTTGTGACTGCGTCGGAATTGGCTCAAAGTTGACAGGTTCATCGGGAACAAAAATCGCGCCAGGGGTAACTTTGTCATTTTTCTAGACTCTGTCGGAATTGTCTAAAATTTGACTGTTCGATCGGGAACAAAAGTCGCGCCGCGGGCAATTTCGTCATTTTTCGCGACTGCGTCGGAATAGGCTAAAATTTGACTGGTTTATCGGAAACAAAGACCGCGCCGGGGGCAATTTCGTCATTTTTTTCGACTGTGTCGGAGTTAGCTAAAATTTGACAAGTTGACGGGAAACAAAAACCGCGCCGGGGGCATTTACGTCATTTTTCGCGACTGCATCGGAATTGGCTCAAATTTAACAGGTTGATCGGGAACAAAAACTACGTCGGGGGCAATTTCGTCATTTTTCTCGACTGTGTCGGAATTGGCTAAAATTTGACAGGTTGATCGAAAACAAAAATCGCGCCGGGGGCAATTTCGTCATTTTTCGCTACTGCGTCGGAATTGGCTCAAATTTGACAGGTTCATCGGGAACAAAAACCGCGCCAGGGGCAATTTCGTCATTTTTCGCGACTGTGTCGGAATTGGCAAAAATTTGACTGGTTGATCGGGAACAAAAATCGTGCCGGGGGTAATTTCGTCATTTTTCGCGACTGTGTTGGAATTGGCTACAATTTGACAGGTTGATCTGGAAAAAAAACAGCGCCGGGGGAAATTTCGTCATTTTTGGCGACAGAGTCGGAATTGGCTGAAATTTCACAAGTTGATCGGAAACAAAAATCGCGCCTGGGGCAATTTCGTCATTTTTCGCGACTGTGTCAGAATTGGCTAAAAATTGACAGGTTGATCGGGAACAAAAACCGCGTCGGGGGTAATTTCGTCATTTTTTGCAACTGTGTCGGAACTCGCCAAAATTTGACAGGTTGTTCGGAAACAAAAAACGCGCCTGGGGCAATTTCGTCATTTTTCGCGACTGTGTCGGAATAGGCTAAAATTTGACTGGTTTATCAGAAACAAAGACCGCGCCGGGGGCAATTTCGTCATTTTTCTCGACTGTGTCGGAATTAGCTAAAATTTGACAAGTTGATGGGAAACAAAAATCGCGCCGGGGGCATTTACGTCATTTTTAGCGACTGCGTCGGAATTGGCTCAAATTTGACAGGTTGATCGGGAACAAAAACTGCGCCGGGGGCAATTTCGTCATTTTCCTCGACTGTGTCGGAATTGGCTAAAATTTGACAGGTTGATCGAAAACAAAAATCGCGCCGGGGGCAATTTCGTCATTTTTCGCTACTGCGTCGGAATTGGCTCAAATTTGACAGGTTCATCGGGAACAAAAACCGCGCCAGGGGCAATTTCGTCATTTTTCGTGACTGTGTCGGAATTGGCAAAAATTTGACTGGATGATCGGGAACAAAAACCGCGCCGGGGGTAATTTCGTCATTTTTCGCGACTGTGTTGGAATTGGCTACAATTTGACAGGTTGATCTGGAACAAAAACAGCGCCGGGGGAAATTTCGTCATTTTTCGCGACTGTGTCGGAATTGGCTGAAATTTGACAAGTTGATCGGAAACAAAAATCGCGCCTGGGGCAATTTCTTCATTTTTCGCGACTGTGTCAGAATTGGTTAAAATTTGACAGGTTGATCGGGAACAAAAACCGCGTCGGGGTTAATTTCGTCATTTTTTGCAACTGTGTCGGAACTGGCCAAAATTTGACAGGTTGATCGGGAACAAAAACCGCGCCGGGGGTAATTTCGTCATTTTTCGCGACTGTGTTGGAATTGGCTACAATTTGACAGGTTGATCTGGAACAAAAACAGCGCCGGGGGCAATTTCGTCATTTTTCGCGACTGTGTCGGAATTGGCTGAAATTTGACAAGTTGATCGGAAACAAAAATCGCGCCTGGGGCAATTTCTTCATTTTTCGCGACTGTGTCAGAATTGGTTAAAATTTGACAGGTTGATCGGGAACAAAAACCGCGTCGGGGTTAATTTCGTCATTTTTTGCAACTGTGTCGGAACTGGCCAAAATTTGACAGGTTGATCGGAAACAAAAAACGCGCCTGGGGCAA
>NW_019231749.1:0-2815 GCF_002742605.1 Olea europaea var. sylvestris
TGGCAATTTATTCTTTGTGAGATACTCAAACAGCGGGTCTATCCAACTTTCCTCATTTTCCACATTCATAACATCGATTACATCTTGGATGCTAGGTTGTCGTAGAATTTGCACACTGGCTGTGCGAGGCAGTCGTCTGGGGTTGGCTGATGCGAGCTTAGCCAGCGCGTCCGCTCGCTCATTGTCCTTTCGAGGGATCTTAGTTATCTTAAACTTAGTGAACCCCCTTTGCAAGTTTTTGACCTCCATTAAATATGCAGCCATCTTTCCGTCCTTTGCTTCGAATTCCCCCGTCACTTGCCCGATTATCAACTGAGAGTCACTGCAAACTTCCACTGAGGTGACCCCGAGTTTGGCTACCAATCCCAAACCTGTGATTAACGCTTCGTACTCGACCTCGTTATTTGTTGCTGGGAATTCAAAGTGCAGTGAGTATTCCAACTCTTCTTCATTCGGACCTATCATTATGATCCCCGCCCCGGATCCTTCGTCATTTGAAGATCCATCGACAAAAATTTTCCAATCTGCCTGCTCCCCTGGTGGGAGCTCGGGCGGGGTGGTGAGCTCAACGATGAAGTCTGCTAAAGCCTGTGCCTTAATAGCTGTCCTTGGCCTGAATTCGATATCAAACTCGCTTAACTCAATGGCCCATTTTAACAGCCTCCCAGAGGTCTCGGGCCGATGTAGAATCTGCTTGATAGGTTGGTCAGTCATTACTTGCACCGTGTGAGACTGAAAGTAAGGCCTCAATTTCCTGACTACGACAATTAATGCAAACACCAGCTGTTCAGTCAGGCTGTATCTTATTTCTGCACCCCTCAATACTTGGCTCACATAGTAGAATGGTTTCTGCGCCTTCGAGAACTCTTTCACCAGGACCGCGCTGACTGCCTTTGGTGATACTGCCAAGTAGAGACACAACACGTCCCCAGGAGATGGGCTGGTCAAGACCGAGGGCTCTTGTAATGACTGCTTCAAGTTCCTAAGAGACTCTTCGCATTCCTGGGTCCATTCAAAATTGGAGGAGCCCCCTATGGCTTTGAAGAAGTGGTAGCATTTGTCCGCCGCGCGGCTCATGAAACGGTTTAAGGCCGCTACCCGCCCCGTCAGCCTCTGAACTTCCTTCCTGCTGGTGGGGCTTTTCATTTCTAGGATTGCCCGAATTTTGTCCGGGTTCACTTCGATGCCCCTTTGCGTGATCATGAAACCTAGAAATTTTCCACCTGCGGTACCAAAAACACACTTCTCTGGATTGAACCTTAATCTGCTTTGTCGGGCAACGTCAAACACTTTTTGCAGACAGGCCACATGGTCATTGGCTCTGGCACTCTTGACCACCATATCGTCAACATAGACTTCTACGACATCCCCGATTAGCCCACGAAAGACTTTGTTCACCATCCTCTGATACGTCGCTCCTGCGTTTTTCAAGCCAAATGGCATGGCTGTGTAACAGTACGTGCCGAAGTCCGTGATAAATGACGTCTTTTCTTGATCGGCCTCGGCCATTGAAATTTGATGATACCCCGAAAACGCATCTAGAAAGCTGAGCCTTTCATGACCCGACGTTGCGTCCACCAGTTGATCTATTCTGGGAAGTGGGTATGAGTCTTTTGGGCATACCTTGTTCAACCCTGTATAGTCTACACACATGCGCCATTTTCCATTTGACTTCTTCACAAGTACAACATTTGCTAGCCACTCGGGGTATTGGACCTCTCGAATGAAACCCGCCTGTAGCAATTTCTCCACCTCTGCTCTGGCCGCAGCCTGCCTCTCAGGGGCAAGGTTTCTCTTTTTCTGCTTCACTGGCTTAGCCCCTGGCTGGACACCGAGGCGGTGCTGCGCGACAGTTGAGCTAATCCCCGGGATATCATTTGGGTTCCAAGCGAAGACATCCAAATTTTCGGCTAGACACTTCGCCAATTTTTCCTTCTCTTCGGATCCCAGACCTGTTCCAACAAGAAACTCCTTTCCTTCGTCAATAAAGATTTTTTCAATCATATCAAGTGGCTCGATCCGCTCCCTCGGGAGTTCTACATCCAGCATCATGACTGATGGTGGGCTTTTGGCTTGTATACTATCCACATAGCATTTTCTTGAGGCATGCTGGTCTCCTCGCACGTTCTCGATCCCCTTGCTGGTTGGGAACTTCATAATTTGATGGTATGTCGATGGGACCGCGCCAGCCGCATTTAGCAATGGCCGGCCGTAGATAGCGTTATAAGCCATGGGGGTCTTGACAACCAAGAAATTAGTCACGATCACCACTGTTGCTGGGTATGTCCCAAGCGTGACTGAAAGCTCTACAGTCCCTTCCGGTATCACTGTTGCCCCTCCAAAGCCTCGTAGGGGGGTAGTCACCGCCTTCAACCTTTCTTGAGGGATTTTTAGACCCAAGAAGGCATCCCAGGTGAGGACATTTGCCGCACTCTCTCCATCGACTAAGACCCTCTTCACGTCAAAATCCGCAATATCGCCTACTATTACTAAGGCGTCATCATGGGGGTGGGTTACACCAATCAAGTCCTCCTCATCGAAAGTTATACTCTGGTTGAATCTTGCTTTTTTTGTGTATAGAGCAGACCCTTAATGAGCGCGCATAACTCTTCCTAGCTGAATTTGAGTCGCCGCCCGATGCTACTCCTCCGATGATCATGTTTATCACTCCTGCTCTTGGTGGGGGCATATCTTCGACCCTTTGCCTGCCCTTATCGTTTTTCACATACTTCGCCAATAGCCCCCGTCTCAGCAGGCGCTCAATTTCTTCCTTTAATTGTAGGCATTCTTCGGTATCATGCCCGTGATCTCTATG
>NW_019231750.1:0-2815 GCF_002742605.1 Olea europaea var. sylvestris
GGAAATGTAGCGACCGTTTTGGATTGAACTCATGACTTCATCGTAGCGTACGAGGGATTTTGGCCATTTTTCGAAAGAATGAGTACTTGCGTATTTAGAACGCTTGGAGAGTCGAAGGACGAAGAATTGAGCGTAACTTTTGCACACGGTGTCCGTTTTGGGCCCATAAGTACTTTTTGGAAATGTAGCGACCGTATTGGACCGAACTCACCACTTCATCGTGACGTACGAAAGATTTTGGCCATTTTTCGAAAGAATGAGCACTTGCGTATTTAGAACGCTTGGAGAGTCGAAGGACGAAGAATTGAGCGTAACTTTTGCACACGGTGCCCATTTTGGGCCCATAAGTACTTTTTGGAAATGTAGCGACCGTTTTGAATTGAACTAACCACTTCGCCGTGAGGTACGAGGGATTTTGGCCATTTTTCGAAAGAATGAGCACTTGAATATTTGAAACGCTTGGAGAGTCGGCGTACGAAGAATTGAGCTTAACTTTTGTACAAGGTGTCCGTTTTGGGCCCATAAGTACTTTTTGGAAATGTAGCGACCGTTTTGGATTGAACTCATGACTTCATCGTAGTGTACGAGGGATTTTGGCCATTTTTCGAAAGAATGAGCACTTGAATATTTGGAACGCTTGTAGAGTCAACGGACGAAGAATTGAGCTTAACTCTTGCACACGGTGTCCGTTTTGTGCCCATAAGTACTTTTGGAAATGTAGGGACCGTTTTGGATTGAACTCACCACTTTGTCGTGACGTACGAGGGATTTTGGCCAATTTTCGAAAGAATGAGCACTTGCATATTTGGAACGCTTGGAGAGTCGACGGACGACGAATTGAGCTTAACTTTTGTACACGGTGTCCGTTTTGGGCCCATAAGTACTTTTTGGAAATGAAACGACGGTTTTGGATTGAACTCACTACTTCGTTGTGACGTACGAGGGATTTTGGCCGTTTTTCGAAAGAATGAGCACTTGCATATTTAGAACGCTTGGAGAGTCGACGGACGACGAATTGAGCTTAACTTTTGCACACGGTGTCTGTTTTGGGCCCATAAGTACTTTTTGGAAATGAAACGACGGTTTTGGATTGAACTCACTACTTCGTTGTGACGTACGAGGGATTTTGGCCGTTTTTCGAAAGAATGAGCACTTGCATATTTAGAACGCTTGGAGAGTCGACGGACGAAGAATTGAGCGTAACTTTTGCACACGGTGTCCGATTTGGGCCGATAAGTACTTTTTGGAAATGTAGCGAACGTTTTAGATTGAACTCATCCCTTCTTCGTGACGTAAGAGGGATTTTGGCCACTTTTCGAAAGAATGAGCACTTGCATATTTGGCACACTTGGAGAGTCGGCGGACGAAGAATCGAGCGTAACTTTTGCACACGGTGTACGTTTTGGGCCCATAAGACTTTTTGGAAATGTAGCGACCGTTTTGGATTGAACTCACCACATTGTCGTGACGTATGAGGGATTTTGGGCATTTTCTAAAGAATGAGCCTTTGCATATTTGGAACGCTTGGAGAGTCGACGGACGAAGAATTGAGCGTAACTTTTGCACACGGTGTCCGTTTTGGGCCCATAAGTACTTTTTTGAAATGTATCAACCGTTTTGGATTGTACTCACCACTTCATTGTTACGTACGAGGGATTTTGGCCATTTTTTGAAAGAATGAGCACTTGCATATTTAGAACGCTTGGAGACTTGACGGACGAAGAATTGAGCCTAACTTTTGCACACGGTGTTCGTTTTGGGCCCATAAGTACTTTTTGGAAATGTAGCGACCGTATTGGACCGAACTCACCACTTCGTCGTGACGTACGAAAGATTTTGGCCATTTTTTGAAAGAATGAGCACCTGCATATTTGGAACGCTTGGAGAGTCGGCGTACGAAGAATTGAGCGTAACTTTTGCACACGGTGTCCATTTTGGGCCCATAAGTACTTTTTGGAAATGTAGCGACCGTTTTGAATTGAACTCACCACTTCACCGTGATGTACAAGGGATTTTGGCCATTTTTTGAAAGAATGAGCACTTGCATGTTTGGAACGCTTGGAAAGTGGGCTTACGAAGAATTGAGCTTAACTTTTGTACATGGTGTCCGTTTTGGGTCCATAGGTACTTTTTTGAAATGTAGCGACCGTTTTGGATTGAACTCACTACTTCGTTGTGACGTACGAGGGATATTGGCCATTTTTCCAAAGAATGAGCACTTGAATATTTGGAACGCTTGTAGAGTCAACGGACGAAGAATTGAGCTTAACTCTTGCACACGGTTCCATTTTGGGCCCATAAGTACTTTTTGGAATTGTAGGTACCGTTTTGGATTGAACTCAACACTTCGTCGTGACGTGCGAGGAATTTTGGCCATTTTTCGAAAGGATGAGCACTTGTATATTTAGAACGCTTGGAGAGTCGACGGACGAAGAATTGAGTGCAACTTTTGCACACGGTGTCCGTTTTGGGCCCATAAGTACTTTTTGGAAATGTAGCGACCGTTTTGAATTGAACTCACCACTTCGCCTTAAGGTACGAGGGATTTTGGCCATTTTTCGAAAGAATGAGCACTTGCATATTTGGTACGCTTGGAGAGTCGGCGTACGAAGAATTGAGCTTAACTTTTGTATAAGGTGTTCGTTTTGGGCCCATAAGTACTTTTTGGAAATGTAGCGACAGTTTTGGATTGAACTCATGACTTCATCGTAGCGTACGAGGGATTTTGGCCTTTTTTCGAAAGAATGAGCACTTGAATATTTGGAACGCTTGTAGAGTCAACGGACGAAGAATTGAGCTTAACTCTTGCACACGG
>NW_019231751.1:0-716 GCF_002742605.1 Olea europaea var. sylvestris
ACCTCTACCTCCCATCTCTAGAAGAGAACCCGTGCTTCGTAACTAATTCATCCCCATTTCTTTATATATATGCATATGTCATGTTCTTTTGAATAATTTACCTAGAGTCCCTCATGAACATGTTTCTTGTGTGCAGATGCAAAGTAATGCACCATCATATGTCTGGGCAAATAATCCAAGTGTCCAAGAAGCTCTTAATATCAGAAAGGTACGTTGAAAAGAATTAGGAATATTTGAAATTGTTTGAGAAAATATATGAGTATCTTTTGTCAATTTTATGTGGAACGGTTATTATCAGATTATCCTGTCTCTGTCATCATCCTCATCAACCAGGTCTCCCACAGCCTTTCAGCCCAGCCCTCGTCACTATTGGAGGGAGGGAGGGCGGGTCAAGTGGGGCAATTTCCCTCTCAAGAACTTGAGATTGTTCTTCCAAAAATCATTGTTTAAAATGGAACCCATTTGTGTTAATTCTTCATGGGTTTTGACTTGCTTTAGATGTTAAAATTTATGCCTTTTTTTTCAAAGATTACAATGGAAACTTATGATTTAATATGTTAGTTTTTATATGTGACTGTGTAATTGGCACCATAAAGAATGTAGATGCCTTTGATTGGGGGCAGTGGTTCCGGGGCAGAGTTGGAATTTCACAGATAGTCCTTGTAGAGGTGGTAATACAGTCAAACATATGTTATTGCAATTTATTAATTTTGCTA
>NW_019231751.1:12451-22620 GCF_002742605.1 Olea europaea var. sylvestris
ATCACATCCTCAAGAAAGCTGAGGCCATATTTTCAAGCCCACTCAATACAAGTTCTCACCAATTTCCCTCTAAAGCAGGTAATACAGAAAACAGATGCATCAGGACGCCTGCTAAAATGGGCAATCGAGCTCAGTGAGTTCGATCTAACGTTCCGACCTTGACACGCCATCAAGGGCCAGGTCCTTGCTGATTTTATGGTTAAGTTTGTCAAAGCCCCAGAAATGGAGGCGATAATGGAACCAGTCGAGCCCCCCCACATGGAAACTATTTGTAGATGGGTCCTCAGGAGAGGCTGGCACAGGGGCAGGGATCGTATTGGAGAGCCCGAAAGGCCACAAGCTAAATTGTGCAGTAAGGTTCGGCTTCAAAGCCTCGAACAACACCATAGAATACGAGGCCCTTCTGACAGGTCTTAGACTCGCTAAGGAGATGCGGGTCAGGAAGCTCCTGGCGAGCAGTGACTCTCAGCTCATAATAAATCAGGTCAATGGAAATTTCGCAGCCAAAGATGGTAACATGATTGCGTACTTGAAGTTGGTTCTGGACATAATTCTTCATTTTGAAAGGTTCGAACTGACTCAAGTCCCCCGTCTAGAGAATGTACATGCAGACGCCCTATCAAAATTAGCCAGCAGCATGGACTCAGAGTTGCTAAACATCGTCCCTATTGAGCACTTATCAAAGCCCTCCACCACTGAAGGTGAAGAGGTACTGTGGATAGAAGGCACCCCATTATGGATGCAGCCCATCATCGTGTACCTGAAGAAGCAAACATTGCCTGCTTCCAGAGGCGAGGCGAGGAAATTAAGAAGAAGGGCTGCACACTTTGTCCTGCAAGAAGATACCCTTTACAAGAGAGGCTTCGCTTCGCCTCTTTTTCGATGCGTAGAAGGCGAAGAGGCCACATACATACTCAGGGAAATCGATGAAGGAATCTGTGGAAACCACTCCGAAGGAACGGCTTTGGCATACAAGGTTCTCCGTCAAGGCTACTTCTGGCCGACCCTAAAAAGGGATGCTTGCCAATTTGTCCAGAAATGTGACAAATTCCAGCGCTTCTCGAACATACAATGACAGCCTGCTCAGAGCTTCTCCGTAGTAACCAGCCCTTGGCCGTTCGCCAAGTGGGGCATTGACTTCATTGGTCCACTCCGAAAAGGGAGAGGAAGTGTAACTTTCGCTATTGTCGCCATTGACTACTTCACTAAGTGGGTCGAGCCTGAACCCCTTGCCAGAATTACCGAGGCTAATACTCCCAAGTTCGTTTGGAAAAACAGCATTTGTAGATTCGGCATTCCCCACTCCTTAGTGTCTGATAAAGGACGGCAGTTTGACAACAGGAAGATGCGAGACTTATGCGACGAATTGGGCATAAAGAAGGACTTCTCGACACCTCATCACCCCAGGCGAATGGGCAAATTGAAGCAGTGGACAAGATTTTCAAACACACCCTGAAAAGGAAACTTAATACCTCAAAAGGGGCCTGGGTTGACGAACTCCCCCACGTCCTCTAGGCTATCAGGACTTCTTGTCGAACTGCAACCGGTGAAACCCCATTTTCCATGACCTACGGAGCCGAGGCCATGAGTCCAGTCGAAGTTGGGGTCCCATCACATCGACGGATACATTTCAACGAGATCAGCAACAATGAGGCCCGAATAAGCGAACTACACCTCCTTGAGGAAAAGAGAGATACCTCCCAAGTGATCTTGGCAAAATATCATCGAAAGATGACCCGCTATTACAACTCCAAGGTCAGAAACAGAACTCTTTGCTTGGGCGACCTCGTCCTCAGAAGAGTTTTCCAATCTTCAAAACCAACCGGGTCAGGAGTGTTTGGCCCAAACTGGGAAGGCCCTTATCGTATCCGCTAGGAATCCCGACCTGGTACCTTCGAAATCGAAGATATGTTAGGAAAGGCGATGCCTCATCAGTGGAACATCGAACACTTGAGGAAGTACTATCAATAATAAGACTTTGTTCCGATCTGATCTCAATATATTATAATGAATCGATTGTTCTGATCTGATCTCAGTTGTAAAATTCCCTAAGTGCTGGAATTGCCTTTTTAAAGGGTGATGTAATTTATCTTATGTAATAAATCTTCGGTTCCGAGCCACATCAGTTAGTGAATAGTTTCCTCAGTCTTTCAGAAGGTTCATTTAAGCGATCCGATCGTCAATTATTAGCTGATTAACGTTAGGGCGCTCTTCATGTTTGCTCAAGTGGTCCGAACTCAAATTATTAACACGTTGGTATTAAAAGTCGCTTCATACTCGCTTAAATGTTTAAACTTATATTAACTTGAGTGGTCCGATCCGCAGTTATTAACTGGTTATTGTCGCGAGGCAATTAGTCTGACGTTTGCATTCATACAAGTATAAACAGATAGAAAATACAAAAAAGCAGAAGCCCAAATACTTAGCAAAAATTTCATTTCATTGAATAAATTTAAGTACAAGGAGGCCGAAGCCATTACAGAAGGTAACCCTACTCTGCTGGAGGGACTTCTACATTGGCCGCCTCCTGGGCCTCCGGAGCCCCCTCGACGAGCCTATCAGGCCGACCCCCAATTGGCCCCCCAAACTCTGCCTCTAATGAAGAGATGTCCAGAGTGGGGTGCACCTCCTTCGGTCGACCCAATAAGCTTTGGGTACTCCATGAGGCCCAAAAGTTGGCGAAGTCGTCATACAGGGGATGGTCTTCAAAGTGGTCTATGAAGTTCTGGACTGCCACCTCCCCCGCAGACTTCAACTCCTCCTTCAAAGAGGCAATCTCTTCTGACTGAGCCTCTGCCTTCTGCCTCAGCTCTGCCTTCTCTTTGTTGGAGGCCTCCAGAGCATCGGTGGTGAGCTTGTGGTCCTCATTGGCGTGATCAAGCCGCCGAGTCACAGTAGCCACTTGGCATTCCACCTCGTACAACTCCTTCTTCAGCCGTTCCACTTCTGCTTTGGCGGCAGTTAGCTGGGCCTCAGCCTTCTTCTTCCCCTCCTCTGCCTGCGTGGCTTTGGCCTGACCCGCTCGTACGGCATCCCCGTAGTGCATCGCCTCCTCGAGGCGCTGGGCGAGGTCCTCCCTCTTAGAGTTCAGATCCTTCACCAAGCCCTCAAGCTGGATGTTTGTACTAAGGGCCCGAGCCACGCAGGCGCTATTCGCGGCCACCAAATCCTCAGCCGTGCAGGAGGCGGTGTGGTCCCTCCACTCCTCTGTCCAGTATTTATTGTGGACCATCGCCACCTCAGCTGTTTCTGGAGGAAGAGCCTGCAACACTTCCCTCACGGGCTCTTTAGGATTGGTGCTCAGAAAGTTGACCTCCTTAGAGGGACGGGGCCTTTTCCTCTTTTGCTGCCCCAGCACTTGTCAATTGGCACTGCAGCGAGGGGTGTTGTGGCCGGGGTAGTGGCAGGCTCAGTTGGGGTGGGCCTTCTCTCTGGTATGGCCACCCAGGTGGGAATTGTGGTCTGCCTCAGAGCTGGGAGTGGCCTCGCCACAGTTGGGAGCTTTGGAGGGGCGGCACTCTTCTTGCCCTTCCTTCGAAGGTCAGCCTCCCGATCCTTCGGTACCTCCTCCTCCGTCGGGGGCTGGAGCCTCTTACTGGCTTCCACAAAATCCTCCATTTGCTTTTTGTATGAGGAGGAGGAGGAGGCCTTCAACGCCTGTGCCTCTGCCATCATCTTCTGGATGGTCTTAAAGTCGGGGCGCATCGGCATCTTCTTATTAAGGTTGTCTGCAAAGAGCAAATAAGGAATTAATACAAGTCTTGGGAGTTCGGAATAAAAAAGCAAAGGCTTCGGTCCAGTTACCTTGGAATGCCATCAGATTGTGAGTAATGAAGTGGATGTTCTTTCGGATCAGCCTGTGGCAAGACCTCTTCTTTTGAGGCAGCTGATAAATGACACAGATGGTGTCAAAGTCCTCGGTTGACAGCTCGCACCGAGAAAAAGCACCTACAAAGGAAATGTAATTGTTAGGCACGATTCGAACCGAAGAGAAATATAAGGAAAAACTACTATACTCACTAAGTGTTGAGTACTTCGTCGGGACCGTAAGAGGAGCCAGGGGGTCCCCCTCCATCGTGTCCCATCGCCCTGCGGTCCAGCACCATGAGCTCTTCTATTCTTTAATAGAGCTCGGCAGATCGACCACGAATGGAGTGTGGGAACCCATGAAGTAATGTAATACCATCCCCGGGTCTTATCCCCCCCTCCCCCCCGCGACAGTAACCTTAGGTATATATAGGGTCTGGAAAACGGAGAGGGGCATCTCCACCCCTAATGACGCCTCTTTTCACAACATCCAGGAGCCCACCATTTGGCTCCAGGAGTTCGGATTGAGCTGCGTCGGGGCTAGCTTATAGGACCTAAGCACTATCCTAAAGAATGGGTGAACGGGCAGCCTAAGTCCGGCCCTAAAGATCGCCTCACTAATGGCCACACAGCCCGGCTTAGGGTAGCAGGCTCTCTCTTCCGGCCCGGGGAGGATCAAATCTATGCTATCAGGGATCTTATACTATGTCCTAAGTCTCTCCAGGTCAGCCTCTCTTAATTTGGATGGGTAATCCGATGCCCCCCAATGCACAGAAGAATCTGCTGGGCTATCTGGTCGCTTCCATATATTTTCCCCCCTATTATTGCCTCGGCTATTTCTGAGGAGGTCGCCACAATGAGCTCGTCCATCCTCACCAGTTCTAAACCCCTCCCCGAACCAGATCTCCCCTCTGAGGCCATTCTTTCAAAATTTAAAAGCCTAAATAGGTACTGAAACTTACGAGTTTAGAGGTTTTCATAGCCGAAAAAGGTGTAAGGTTGCCGGAAGTTTAATTTTCTCGCCGAAATTGCTTAGAAAATGCCGAAAATCGCCAATGACCCAAGAGCAAAATATAGTGTTAGTTTCACAAGGGTAGAAAGCCTAAGAAAACCTCAGAGTCCCCCTTCTATAGAAAGACAAATCCGATCTCCATCGTCAAATTCAAATGCAATCAATCTAGGTCGTTCATCGCATCTTCAATCTAGGCCGTTGAAATGAAACGTCAGATTTGATCTACGCCCAAGATGTCGCTGTGACTTTCACGCTTGCTTGAAACGCGTCACCTCGGTTACAACTAGCTGTCAATAATAATTAGTAGCCGCAGCAGCCTTTTAGGAGAATGGGCATGGCACCCAACTGTCACCTTGAAAACACGCGAAGTTGTCAAATCATTTGACGTTTGAATCGCCTCGGATCGAGCTCCTCACTCAACTTTACAAACTTGGACGCACCTGATGCGAAGGCCCCTTTGGGTCATCGCCTTGGACGCTGCGTTACCTCCCATGCTTTACAAATTTTTAGCCATCTCCCAATGCGTCGGCCTTGTGGGTCAGCGCACCGGTGACAGATGAGCTCCTCCCTTAACTTTACAAAGCTTGGACGCAGCTGACGTGAAGGCCCCTTTGGGTCATTGCCTTGGACGCTGCGTTACCTCCCATGCTTTACAAAGTTTTAGCCATCTCCCAACGCGTCGACCTTGTGGGTCAGCGCACCGGTGACAGATGAGCTCCTCCCTCAACTTTACAAAGCTTGGACGCACCTGACACGACGGCCCCTTTGGGTCATTACCTCGAACGCTGCGTTCCCTCCCATGCTTTATAAAGTTTCAGCCATCTCCCAACGCGTCAGTCTGTGGGGTCAGCGCACCATATTCACGAAGCTTCGACGCACCTTACGCGAAGTTTCATGCTGGTTGACCGCCTCATACGTTACGCACAGTAACGAAACTTTGGCACGTCTGCCTGGGATTATAACCTCGATTACTACAACAGATCAACCCCCAAAACTCCCATGACTCGCGGCCCGGTCAGGAAAGCAAGTCCACGCAAGATATAAATATTCATACCTGGACTTGGGGGACCACTGTTACGCTTCGATCTTATACGCCTCGGAACGCGCAGCACCACATATTCCGACATGATAACGACCTGTCCGAAGTGTTTCCGAAGTGATATAGCGATTCCTACTACTGACCTGCCGAAGCACCTCGCCTCCGAGGTCGAGGTCAAGTGGACCCCGGTTAGAAGATCCGCCGCCAATTTCAGAAAGAGATTTGTGCCAAGATCCTTCCTGCACCTAAGGTTTCAATTGATTTGATGTCTCCATGAGGCTAGTTGATGTGACTTATCAATTTTATGTCAATTCAACTCAGAAGAAACAAACTGTCCGCCCACTCTACAGATGCGGCTGATTGTCGCCTATGAGCGGACGTCTCATACCGTCAGATGTATACACGCGTCCCACATCCAACGGTTCATACCACCTATAAATACACAAGGTTTGGCAAGAGGCAGAGGTAATGAAACTCTTACTACACAGCACTCCATAACAAGCTTATATATTTTCTCCTCCCCCTTTATCATTGATTTGCACAGCCCCTAGGTACTGTTCCGACCACTTAAACCTGACTTGACCGTCGGAGTGTATACGGCCGTCACCACCCCCGCTGGTTCCTGCCATGTACGTCTGACTATTCATTGATTGTGCGCAGGGAGGAATACGTGGCGTAGCTTTTAGTTGGCCACGTGGAAGGAGCAATTTTCGAGGTCAACAACCAATACCTACACTATCCGAAACCAAAATGTTTGATTCTTCACATATTACAAGCCCTTCTTTTAACTCAGTAATCACAATAGACGTTACACACGATGTACAAGATTTCCACGGTAGGGGCGAATGTTCTAAAAAGTGCTCATAGAAGCGAAGCACAGGCGAAAAGCCTAGTTTTGGTAGTAAAGGAGTTAACAGCCAAGTTGACCGCTTAATGCACGACTTCTAGCCTCCTAGGATTACTTTATTAATTTTTTTTTATTTACTTCCTTTTTAAAAGCCTTTTTATTTGACCTTAGTTTCAAATTTTTAAATGATTTTTTTTTATATAAAGAGTTAGATAATATTTAAATTACGATGCTATCTGCATTACGTAATTATGATTTTAAGACTCATCGTTTTGTTGAAAACTTTGAAAGCATATATGAAGTTACTATAAATTTATTAAGTAAGATTTGTCTAGTTGAAAGTTAAAATTATAAAATATAGTCCAACTTTTGCATTTCGAAAACTTAAAAATTGTATAATTGATTAATTGTTAAAATTATCGAGTGAATATAGTGATGCTACCAAAAATCGTACCTGATGATTTTCCGAGCTTGATGATTCTGGTTGATCACGATCGTGGTCTTCCGGTACCTGAAACAAAGGCAACGAGGTGTGTTCTCGTCGCCCCTCCGATGCTAAGTCAGAAAGGGAATTTTGTGCGTGAGGCTATGTGCTGGAGAACAATGAAAAAACGTACCTGAATAATGGTTCAAGGTTCTGTATTTATAGTAGTTAGTGACATTCTCCTAATTGGACTCAACTAGTTAGATGTCCTCATCTGTTGGAGTCCTGAATAGTTAAGGAGTTGGTTGAATTCCAGAATTATATGTGAGATAGGATTCTTGTGGGAGTTAAGATTCTTAATTGCGTAGGAATTCTAAAGGGTCAACCATCGTCAGTTGTGAGGGGAGCGCATGCCCGAGGACAAAATGTTTGCAATATGCGAAGCAGCATGAGATGTGGTCGGGCCTAGTGTCTCGAGGATGAACATGCTCGAGGACACCGCAGATGGATTTACAACTTTATCAAAAAATAATCGTCGGGATATGTGCTGATCGGGAATATTGGAAAATGTCACCATCATATAGTATACTATAATTTTAGATATTTGGTATATATTATTTTAACTAATAAATGATTTTTAGAATGATAAAAAATAAAAATAAAAAATATCTTTTAAATTCATAGGCTAAGCTCGTAAAGTTTGAAACTTGATCTCCATGCATCCCTAATCACACTTTACACATTCTAAAACATCGATTGTGTTATTGTATAGATTTCTACAACCCTAAATTTGCTTATATCCTCGATCGATGTCAATACATCTCTGTTGTCCATCAAGCTCACCAATCCCATGGTTAAAACTCCTCCCAATCTTTTTTATGCGCGACAACTAAGAGAAGACGATAACTTAACGTTTTTCCAATCTACTCAAAGTACAAGAAGAAATCATGGACCATCAGGACGATATACTTTTACAAGACCGTGCAAGTATATGATGATGTCCATTCTCACAAAAAATTCCCCACCACAAACGCATTTTATGGTGAATAATGTTGAATTTTAGTCCACAAGAAAAACTAAGAATTAATTTCCTCCAAAAGTGAAAATGTCAACCAGTAGAAATTTTATAATGAATGCACACTTAGTAATAGCAAACATATGAAAGATATACGACTTATGAAAGGTCGGGCAATCATTTTATATAACTTTCCATTTTTCTTTACCCCAAAAGAGGAAAGAGAGAGAGGGAGATCAATGCAAGGAACTAAATGACTAGAATTTCGTCTAAGTAAAAAAGGGAATAGGCGGTTCTAACAGCAAACTAGCTAACCAAAACATATTACATTAATAATGATTACCGAGAAGTGATGCAACCGGGCATTTGGTCTAGTGGTATGATTCTCGCTTCGGGTGCGAGAGGTCCCGAGTTCGATTCTCGGAATGCCCCAGCTCTTCTAATAATTCATTTTCCACATCCCTTTCACATAACAGTTAAATTTGGGCCAGGGAAACCTGGTTTTCATTCTCCGAATGCCCCATTATTTATTTATATATTTTTATTTTTTACAACGAAGCTCCTTTTATGGCCAGATGATAGTTCGATCTTCATTAATAAAGTCTTCAAAAAACATACAGGGTTGTTCAAAATAGAGGTGTTAAACCATTTAAGAAAGATAATCGCAAATAAACAAGATGTCAATACATTGATCATTGATGCTAGCGGCATGTTAATTTCTTTTAAAGAATGTAAACAATATTGGGAGTCTATTTCCCTTTTATACTAAAACTAACAATGTACGAGACATGTAAAATCTTAATGGCAAACTCTTGTTCAATACATTCGAAGGATGATAAATGCATATTACTCGCATGCTATATAAATACTAATTAATTGAGGTATACTTTTGAATAGTAAAATTGGGAGATTAATGAGATAAATCATGCAAATCATTTAAGTAAAAATGGAGCCATTAGTACTCAAGAAAAACTACTTAACGATCAAGCCAATAAAAAAGATTATTAAACAAATCATTTATCCAAACACAGCGAAATAAATTAATAGACAAAATTTTAGTACATTAGAAAAAGGTCACTAACCCAACAAAAATATTTTACAAATGCGTTTGCCGGGAGTCGAACCCGGGTCTATTGCTTGGAAGGCAATTATCCTAACCGTTGGACTACAAACGCCGTTGTTGTCAGAAGGGGGAATGTTTGATAAAATAAATTTCAAATGCATCCTCGAGCATAGTCCGATCTGCTTGCTGGGCTAACCCATGCAGCAGCACTTCAAGCTTTCAAAAGTTTGCAAGTAACGTCGCGCCACAATTTTTAATAAATTTTTTTTTTTTTTTAATCCCATGAAATGTTCATAACTTTTACACATTTATATATCAAACCTTTTTATCACATTCTTATTTTCATTTTCAGATTAACATAAATTATTATTGATTATGGTTTCTCTTCAAACTTTTATTTAAAATCCAGTTAAAAAATTTATTTACCCATTGTATTTTAAATAAGTATAACAAAATAAGATTGCAAAATGCAATTAAATATTTGGTCCTCATTTTAAAGCATTGTTAACAATAATTTTGGACGAAAATTATTGTTAAGTGCAAGATTTCTGATCAATGAAATGTTATAAATAAGAATGTGATGAAGAAAAAAGTCAAAAGTATGATAATGAATAAATACTAATGATTCGTATATGGTGCGAATATAACCGAAAGTGTCATATTAAGCCTTTCCAGCATCCATAAGGAAAGAAACACAAAAATCAATATGTCATGGACATTTGGTGTATTCAATTGGAACTTCTATAAACTTTTAAAAAGTTTTTAAAAGTTACGGGGTATTCAATTGAATTTTTTTTTTTTTTTTTTTTTTCCATAGTCATGAGGTATTGAAATAGATAGTAACTTTTGAAAAATTCTCTATTTACTGAATTTTTGGAGACTTTTTAGTGAAAAATATAAATAACAAATTAAAAAAAAAGAAAAAAAAAACTATTGTATGCTCTAAAATTTGTGAAGACCTC
>NW_019231751.1:22792-28181 GCF_002742605.1 Olea europaea var. sylvestris
AACAATTTGCCCTTTTTTTCCCCCCATTTTGGGGGGGGGGGGGAACGTATTTTTGAATAGTGTATTGATGGGAAATATGAAATTAAAAAGTAATGAAAAGTTTTGAATTTACATGTAATATTATTTTATTGAAAAACGTGTGGTTGAAATAACGTCAAAATACTGTTTAAAAATATTTTTGTTTTTTCCAACGAATGAGGCTCAAACAAGGGCTTTGTGTTCTTGGATATTATATTAATTTTGTGAAAAAAAATTTAATTATGTTCTTAGAAATTAATGCAATTTTTTTTTATTATTTCATTTGCGTCAAAATTGAATGACTAGGTTTTGATTAGTCAAGGGCGGACACAAAGGGGGTTTTCAGGGTCACATGACTCTCCTACTTTTGAGTTTTTTTCCTTTCTTTTTTTTTAATTGATTTGAATTAAAATCTAAATTTTAATATAAATCAAAATTAACGATTAATTTTAATAACATAACGTTAAGTCACTTGAGGATCGTAGAAGTGAAATTTGATGACACTTCATAGTTTATACGCTAGAGAATTTAGAATTTTGCTTTATGACTTCAGTTGATGATCAATCTAGAAAATAACACGCCACTTGATTCCGTATACGGAAAAAGATAGAGCATTGAGAAAATTTTGTATTAAGTATTAATATCTTTTTTGGATATAAAACCATTTGCTACAGGATCTCGTGCATGGTCGCTAATATGCTTTTTCGCAACCAGTCCATTGTGGTCTAAATAAATAAATAAATAAACAAATCTCACGTGAAAAAAGGAAGGCAAAAATTCTCATCCTAATTATTAGCCATCAATAGGGTGTTCTCAACTTAAATTTTGATGAATTTTAAAAGACTATAAATACTAATAAATTTCGTGGATTTAAATAGATTTTCACAAATTTCATAAAAATCTTATTAAATATGCTGAAATTTCGAAAGATTTGATCATATATATTTCTAAACTTGAAATTCATCCAAATCTTTTAAAATCCTTCTATTAATAAAATTTTTATAAATTCACTAATTATTGATGATACCTAAATTTTAAAGGATTTCATTGAATTTCATTAAAATCTTAATTGGTGACACCTATATTTTAGAATGATTTCAAATCCATCACATTTGGTCACTAATAAATGGAATCATCAACCAAGTATTGGTCGCAATAAAGCATAAAAAAAACTGATCCAATCTTAACCTATCAAGGACTTTATCGACCAAATATTGGTTGGTGGGGGTATTTTATAGTAACCATTTTTGTGTGATCGCTAAATCCTTGGTTGGTAGATCTCAATTTTTTTGTAGTATCCCTTGCAAATATATGATTGACGAAAATTAGGAAGACAAACAAGAAAAATTTAACTAGATAGTCTCCAAAACATTTTAAATATTTTTCCTTTTCAGTATTATTATATGTATGAAATTCACCTGTTAATAGGATTATTCGTTTGACAAGAAATATAATGTTTTTCAAAAAGTCACTTCAAACTTAATTATAAATTATAAGATCTACTTATTTACTTCTAGCTCAAATCATTTTCATCGATATTTAATTAGCTCATTTACTTTCAATTTCAAGTTCGTCTCATCCTTATTTACGGTTACATTGAAAAAATTGTTAAATTCACGAAAAAAGACCAATGCACCATCAAACTTAAATAAAAATATTGAAATATAGCTCAAATAAATTAAATTTACACTTTTCCAATAAGTGTAAACGATTGTTTTTCGTTACACTTAATCACACCAAACTATCATTTCTATATAACTTCATTTTACATAAAAGAATAATATTTAATTCCCAACTTTTTATGAATATATTTCATCAACTTAATTGGTAATTAGTGGTTGAAGCGAAACCCCTATGTCTCAAGCCGTTATTAGCTTCTGAAGCAGACACCATGGAAGCTCTGAAGCAGCTTTTTGTATAGAACAAGTTGTCCAAAGTCGCCACTTCCGCCGGCACCTGAAATTCCGATCGCGTTCTCTTGTGGGAGGAACCGCCCTCAGTGGACTTATCTCCGTCGTGCAGGAGGTGGTAGCTTCTGGTGGAGCTGTCGGAGAGGCACCGATATGGATGTTGCGGCCTCTGCTTCTTGATGGCGTGGAGGAGATACGGGATCAAGCCTTCCATTTGTTTGAAAATCTTTAATCTTTTGAAATGAATTATGATTTACGAATTTGAAGTAAAAATTCATCAAGTCAATATTTATAGCTGCAATTAAGTGGATACAACCCGCTGCTTTTGACTGGCTTTTTCATGCAAAAAACCACCGGCAAATGTGATTAGTGGATTAGTATTCAACACATGGTTTTTTTAGCGTGGACCATCGTCGAAAGTCAAAACTCAATTAGTGTAGGGCTTATTTGACAGGTTTTTAAAAAGTCAAAAGTTATTTCTAAAATTAAGAAATTATACATTTGAAAATATTTAAATAATTTTTTAGAAACGCTTTGTCCATTTAAAAGACGTTTTAAAGAAAATAATATAAAGTAGCTTTCTTAAAAGGCTTTGTCAAATAGACCTAGGTATAATTTCATGCAAATGAATTTTCAAAAACATAGAGGCATTATAGTTTGAAGATTTTGGAACACTTGGCTGTATAACTATAAAGAAATGATAGAAATGAACTTGTTCATTATCTAAATATTAATGACCGACTTGCTACTCGAATAATAATTTGAGTACCAATTGTAAATTTAAATGAAATTAACAAAATATTGGATGAAAGACAAATAGCATTAGTCATAAAACAAATATAACAGTTGGACTGCACCATTTGGGCAATGTCAAAATGAAATTAGGTGGCTTGGTTTGAATTTGAATTCCCAGTTGTACCTTCACGAGCACATAGTGGCCAATTTGGAAATTTCATCTGTTTTTGTCAAAAACCTACGCCAGTCATTCCCCAAGTATTAATAAAGATGAATCCAGCTATTATGATTAAAACCTTATCTAAAAATTAAATTTTGCCAACAAGATAAAGATAGAAAAACTTATCACCATGAAACCATCCTTGTCAAAAATTAAGTTCAATTCTAACATATATAAAAGTCCGAGTGTTTTTGGAGAATTCGCCCCCCTTTTATATGTTTTCTTCATGTTGTTCGACTTCCACAAAATGTTTTTGTTTATCTACAAAAATGGTATGCGAAAATTAAATTCAACATGTACACAGTTTAAAAGATAAAGATGAATGTTCTTAGTAAAGTAAACGACTTGTACATTTTAATATAGAAATAATGAGATATAAATCTGGGTCTAGTTCTATTACTTGGGCATAAAACCTCCTTCTTCACTACTTTTTGCCACCCCAATATTGAAATTGTGCTTTACTTGGCGTTCACTCGAAGAACCAACCACAAATGTATGCTGACCAGTGATCAATTTTCTCTTCCCATTTGGATCAGCAATGCTCAAATCCTTGCAAACATCCAGCTTTAATGTAACAGTCTTACTTTTCTTTCTCTTCACCTCCACTCTATCAAATCCCACCAACTGTTTATTGGGTGCTCCGGTCACGACTGATGTGTTTCCCGGCTTCCAGAACATTAGCACAACGTGGGACCCATCAAAGTTTCCATCATTTTTCACCCCGATAACTACCTGGAATTGTAAGTTCTGGCAGTTCACTGATGTGACATCAATGGCTTGTCCATTTGGTTGAGAGTCGAAGTTTGAAGAGAGAATGTTACTTGGATTAGTAGTGGATTTTTTCTTGATAAGGATGGAGGAAGGTGCAGATATTACAAACCTGGAAAATGTTGTGTAACTTAGGCCATGGCCAAATTCATAGATGGCTTTTCCATTGTAGAATCTGTAGGTTCTTCCAGGAAAGTTTTTTGAAGCATTAGGCCTCATATTCATGTCAGTCATTGGCACTTTATCTACATATTCCTGTGGGTACCAAGTAAAAGGAGACCTCCCACCTGAGAAATAGAACGTTAAATGTACGTTTAACATGCAGTACTGGGTATAACTCGACAGTTTAATATATAAAGTTTAAATTTCTTTGAGTTATATCCTAATTAAGGACGTGGCTTTGATTTGTTCATGTGAGTTTCACATTCATAATTAAGTTAGAAGAAAGAGATACCTGGATTATAGTCTCCGAATAGGATTTGAGCTATGGCAGAACCTCCATCTTGACCAGGATAGCCCACCCACAGAATCGCCCCAATTTTACTATTTTTCTTTGCGAAGGAAATATCGACTGGACTAGCTGACATGACAACGAGGATCACAGATCCGTTTGTTGAGTTAGCAACTTCATTTACAAGCTTCTCTTGAAATCCTGGCAAGGTCAAATTTACCCTATCGAGCCCTTCTCTTTCAATGGACTGGTCAAGCCCCACCACGATTATCACCACATCAGATGCAGCTGCCGCATTAGCTGCAGCCTCGATTTGGCTGTCATCATTGCAGCCCACATCAGAGCATCCTGGCTCGTATCTGAAAGATGGCACGTAATTTTGTAATCCTTGTAAAGGAGTAGTATATTGACATGGTACGCCAGCATAGATACTTAACATGGTCGAGGTGACATTGGCATTGGGACCTATAACAGCTAAATTTTTTGTGTCATTTTTGGACAAAGGCAGAATCCCATTGTTTTCTAGCAATACTATTCCCTGCTTTGCTGCTTCAACTCCCAACATTTTGTGATCTTCTGTGCATACATCAGACGGTCCTAATTTTCCAAATGGAAGCATTTTGGGGTCTCCATCAAAGAAGCCAAGTCTCATTAGTACTATGTAGTTGTATATTAGGGCCTGATCTACAGTTGATTCATCCACCTTGTTTAATTTCACTGCATTCTCTGTGTACCTGCCTAGAAAATCTCCACAATTCATATTCAAACCTGCACTACGATGTAAAAATGAGTCTCTAGTAATCTGAAACTTTCGATTAAAATGATGTATATATAAAAAGATGTGGTTCATATTTGATAATACCTGCTTTGAGGGCAAGAGCAACAGCATCCTCCGGTGTAGCAGTGTAATTTATTGAATCGTAATAAACCTCGATAGAATCACAATCTGAAGCAATGTATCTGCATTGAGCAGGAAAGTTCAATTAATGCCATAGTTATATGAAAATGCCTCTATATCTTATCACACAATAAGAAACATACCCATCTAGACCCCATTTGTCTCTGATTACTCCTTTAAGAAGATTTGGATCAGCACAAGTAGGAATTCCATTCACCCTGTTGTATGAACACATTACACTGCTCACATGCCCCTCTTCTACGCAGCTTTTAAATGGTGGCTGAAATGTATCCTCCAAATCTTGTGGTGTCACCTGAAAAAATAGATTAACCAAAAAAAAGAAAAAGAAAGGATAAGTAGAAGTTGATAACTTAAAATCCATTCTTCTT
>NW_019231751.1:34864-50572 GCF_002742605.1 Olea europaea var. sylvestris
AATAATATAATATTATACGTAAATAAAAAAAATAAAAATTTACCACACATTTTTTAAAATATTACTATTCAATAATAAATTTTTTCCACGAATGCAATTTTAATGGAGCACAAAAAAAGGCTTAAATTTCTTATTTATGACGTGAAGGTAAAGTCCATGAAACTTGGGTCTAAATAATCTTATTTTTAGCGTGTCTTCAAATTTCGGATATATAATTAATTTTCATAATTGGAGTGGAACAATTGATAACTTCACCGTGGAGGGAAGCAAATCGTCTGGGACTGGCACACGGCACGCAAACGTGGTTCTCCTCGTGAGAGGACACGTGTTGGTTGCATCTAATTTTAGCGCTTACTAATTGTTTGGGACAAGTAAGTGAGTACTGAGGAAGACAACCTAGTGGTAGAATTTATTTATGTGAAGACAATCCAGGTTGAGCGATTCCTGCCACGTGGCCACCTTTGTGTGTAAGAAAAGGTTCGGCCTTTTGCCAAATTTCATCACGTGTAGTGTGACTTTATTGTATTATCATTGTGACATAATGAATAATGTTATCGACATGCTAACAACCAATGACGTTATTGATTTAACTCAATTTATTTCTAGGGAGCTCTACAAACAAATGACTCCCACCTGCATCCATGGTCAAAATCAACAAGAATTTTCAATTCTATGGGTTTAATTCAAATGTTTGACTATTTTAATTTTGAGATAAGTTTATGGTAGCCAAATAATTACGGGTAATGTTGGGTGTACAGACGGAACTTCTACTAACACTCACAACAATGAATTCCATACGGGATCCACTTGTATAAAAAACTACAACAATCCCACCGACCAAACCATCCACCTCGACGTTGTGAGTGTTTGGTACGAGTTTTGAACCCGTACCTGTACATGAAGCACAACCCGATAGTTACTTGGTGGCTATCCTCTTAAGTTAACTTGTAAAAAATGGTAACTTCCAACTGTTTTATTTTTTATTTTGACTGTTTCAATTTTATTTTATTTTTAATACAGAAACAAATAGGTGTTTAAAACTTGACTTCCTCTTTTTAATAGGAAAACAAATTCCATATATCCTTTCACAATGTGTATCATGGGGTTTGTTATTTATTTTCAGATATTCTGTGATGGCAATGAGGTTTAACGTATCAATCAGCCAGTTTCCTCTCCAAGGCATGAAGTTGTCGTAGCATTTTAACTAAGTAAAGTAGAGATGTAAAAGACAGATTTACAGAACTGCTCACAGTCTTTCATTGAAATATATCCAAGTACAAGCAGTAAAGTATCAACACATTTTTGTTGCTTCGACATTTGGTTTTATACAAGAAAAAGATGCATTTAACACCCATAACTCAGGGGGAGACCCAGACGACTTGGGTTAGGGGGTCAAAAATAAAATTTATAGGGTATTTTCTAAATATAAAAAAAATAGCTAAACAAAATATTTTTCCCCCAAAATCTAGAAGGTCAATTGACCCTATAATCGCCCCTTCAATTCCGCCCCTGCCATAACTGCTTGGGTCTACTAAAAATCAACTAACTAAAGCCAATCGACCACAATGTCTACTACTTTTGCTCACTAGAGAAGCCCGTGTTGAGAATTTACCTAATTATGTATAGCAAAAAATAAAATAATTTTTAATTCTCACTACGGATTTGCTTAACTGTGATAGAACGTTATACATTTAATGAATTTTTTCTACAAACTTCTTTGCTTAACTTGAATACAGACAATCACGATCTGTAATTTACAACTGTTCAATTGTCTAGCCTCTACTAAAAATTCACATAGGGAACTAGATTGAGAGTAATAAGGTTTTTTTTTTTCTTGTGCTAACAAGAATATTTATGTTCTCTACTAATTTTTCAAACCCTAGCAACTTATTAATATAATCCAAGTGGATTTAGCCCGTCTCTTAACTTAGTTAGGTTCAATATAAATTCTTTCGTCAATATGATCCGATTAATATGAAATATGGATATGTACTCATTTTCAATTTATAAGTACACTTTGGCCAATGATTTTATTATCAATTTAATTAAATGAAATGTAAATCATAATCTTTTACTATCTAAGAGTGACAAATCATCTATTATTTACAACCTTTATATGATTCTTGACATACTCGAATGATGTCGTATTAGCAGCTATTGGTAGAGCAACATTCAACATCACCAAATTATGACTATATTCATATAAGGCATTATAAGTCAAAGGGCAAATTTTATTATCAAATGTTAGAAATTAACCATTGATACTTAGATGGTTATCCGTGTAAAATCTCCCAAGCGAGTCTCCAAGTTATTCATGTGTTCATTTAAGTGTTAATACACTTTAGCATGTGAGTCAACTACTTACTCTCAAATAAAAAATACCACACGTGATGGTCTATCCGTAATAACAATATTCATATCTCATTATTACTTAAGACTACAAATGATTAAAAATTCAAACATATTGTAATTTGTATCTTATAATTACAACTTCTTCAAATCATTGAAATATAAATCTACGGACTCTATTATTTAATATAATATATTATAATAGTAATTCAAATAAATAATAGATATTGCCAAAATAAATACATTAAACATATTAAAAGTGTTTACAACCTAAATCGATTAAATATATACTTACAACCTGCACATAACTACTGGACAATTATTACCCTTGCACAATCTACACGTAAGAAACAACTCACTACGTCGCTAACTTTGGCCAGCTATCGCCAGTGCTTATTTAATTTATATCCTTGCATCCCTGATGTCGACTATAGCAGGATTTACACTAGGTACACTGCGACTGTAGCAAGATTGATAAATTATATTCTAAATCCATTCATTCGGCACCTAGTCATCGGTATGGTACTTTTCATTTCTTGTGTGCAAGGTAAACCGACAAATGATGACCAATACAAACTTAGGTATGTAAATTGTCGCTCATCACTCGTCTTCTCTTATCACTCAAGTAATGCTACGATCAAGTAATACAACACTGCATACCTCCATTTCCCGCAATAATTAAATTCTACGATAATTGGTTATTAGTCTCAAAAGTTCACTTTAATTTATTATTTTTTTAATTATATAGTTAAAAAGTATATAAAATTTTTTAAATCTACATGTAAAATTATTTTATTAAAAGAATATTCGATTCAAATATAAGTTCAAAGAAAAAAGAGTTTTGGAGAATGGGGCAGCGCTTAATCCCATCAATAACCACTAAAAACTGCCAACTATCCTTGCATACCAATCGCGATGCCATTTGTGTCAATTTTACTTTCCCAAAATGGGAGCAGCCTCCAGCCTTGGTCGTTTTGCAAATAATTCCATCTCTAGCATAATTCCCAATTACCCAAACTAGGGCTGAACAATGAAATCGCCCAATCGAACCGAACCAAAATCGTTTTTCTAAAATCATTGGTTTGGTCTTATGTGGATCCGTCAACGTTTTGATTTTGAATCGAACCAAACCGCTCGGTTTGGTTTAGGTTTCAATTTTTGCAAATCATTTCAAACCGCCAAACTGTTTACCAAAAAAAAAAAAAATCTAAAAAAAAATTATTCTAAATTTTATTTAAACCAATTAAAACTTAACACATTTCAATTAAAAAGATGTATCTATATTAGACATAATTCAATTAAACTCAATTCGACAATTATACATCTCAATTAATTAATTAATTAATTAATCATATCCAAATATTTATGAATCATCACAACTATAAATATAAAACCCTCAAATTAGATAAAGTGTCAACAACTACTGCTAAACTACATTCATCGATTCTCTATTACAATTAAGTAGACAATAAAATCTAGGTTTTAATTCAAACGTGCACATTTCATTTCCTTCTAATAATTTTTTTTTTCAAATTTTGCTCAAATTCAAATCAGATTACCAAATTTTATTTTATTTTTTTGTAATTATTTTTATATTTTTATTGATAGTTATGTTGTTTTGATCTAATAATTGTCGATCCCCCTTAAAGTAATTCGCCAACATTTAGATGGAGTAGAAGCTTTGAATCATTCACAAAAAGTCATAGTAGTCAGGTACTATTGTATTTGAAATTTTTATTCATTTTCTTTAATAATTATTTTATATCATTTAACTATAATCAATGAATTCATGCACTATATTTTTATATTTATGAGGAAAATGAATCATGTATTATTTTTGCATATCATGTTGTTGCATTATAATGATTATAATTAAATAACATTGATTTGTAATTTTTTTAATAGTATAATTTATATTTTAACATGAAACTTTAGACTAATATTTATAATTTAACTTATTTAATATATATTATTTTTCTTTGTTAAACCGAACCAAATGAAAAAAAATTTGTTTGGATTGGTTTGGTTTGGCTTGGCTTGGCTTGACTTGAAATAAATTTCTAATCAATTTAAATGATTTGATTTGAAAATTTGTCACAAACCGTCCAAATCCAAACAAACCGAACTCAAAACGGAAAATAAATGAAAAAGTAACACATTAACACAAATCTTATGCAATCAAATTTTATTATTTTCACTGCATTTTCCAAATTTTCTCCCAAATCTGAAAAACCCTATAAATAAATTTCCCCGAAATTAGACGATTGTGAATTTCCTCCTACGAATCTCCGATCTCAAATTCGTAGTTACAACAGCCGGTTAATGCGATGGTCGTCTGTAAATGCCGCAAGGTATTATATTTCCATGTGCAAATGTTATACAGAGCTATGTATATGTAAATTCTGGATCACTAATTGTATTTCTTAATTTTAGTTATTCGTGCCAGTGCGTACGACTGTATGCATTGGATAATTTTAGATCAGATCGAGCTTGCAATTATTAAATATCAGGTTATATGGAGTTCAATTTAATTTATGTCTTCAACAGTGATATATACGTTACAGTTAGCTGATTGTGTTTACTCGTGAGCGCGGATTCATTTTAGTCGATTATTAATGGTCTGATATATTATTATTTATATAAAAATGAAGATAGGTTTGCAGAATGGAATTGTTGTTTTAGACGGTGATTCTGGTTTACTATCCTTATCTTTGATGGAATTTCATATGTTCTATATCAAACTGGATCAACAAAAGGATTTTATTATGTAGACGACTTAGGTATTTAGAGTAATGATTAATTTTCTGTATAAAATGAAAGCTAATGAATGTCACATGGTTCTGGGTTTCAGGCCACTAAACTATATTGTTTCGTGCACAAGGTCCCCATTTGCGGGGAATGCATATGCTTTCCAGAGCACCAGTTATGTGTGGTATGGTTAATTATAATGTACACACCTTTGACAAACAACTACCTATACTGCATAACGAGCACCAATTTAAGTGTATAGATATATTCTCCCATTTTAGATACGTACATACTCGGAATGGGTGATTGATGGAGAGTATGATTGGCCACCTAAATGCTGCCATTGTCAAGCTGTGCTTGATGGGACGGACCCTCAAACGACTCGACTGGGTTGCTTGCGTATGTATTCCTGTTCGTGCATCTTTAATATATTGTTGTAAAGATTTCATGTCAACCATTATGCAATTTGACATGATTTCTTTGTATAGACGTTATACATACGAGTTGCCTGGTTTCACATATAAAAAGTTTTCCCCCACATACTGCTCCTGCTGGATATGTATGTCCAGAGTGTTCAACTTCGGTATGTTCTACTTCCAAAAAGTTATGTTATTTCCAATTCTTTTGGCTTCACTTCTTTTGTTTAACATCTTCATATGAATGGTCTATGCCAATGACATCTGGCAGATTGGATTGATATTAAGTTTCTATCTTAAGGATATAAAAGAAGTAATGGCGAATTTAACACATGCTCAATAGCGAAAACAAACTAATGTGAAATTGGCAACACTTTACGGTAAAATGAAGTTGTTGTACATTGAAGTGGTTGATCATGCATAAGATTTTAGCTATAACAAGAGCAGCAATAACTAATCATTAAATGTAGAGTTTTAAATGGAGTTCTTTTTATTATTGATTACGGAATGGTAAAAGTGTCAAGAGGTTTCATAGGCAAGTGATTGTTGGTTTCTATAAATCATGAAGTGTTGATAGGTATAGGTGCAGGAATGCCTCTGCAGTACACAATCCAGAAATATAGTCGTCGTATTTGGAGATACACAAATCTTCAAGATTAGGCGTGATTTCTGTGAATAAAATTTCTGTTATTGTGACTCTTCTTGATATTCCTTGTTATAAGTGAATTTGCTAGACTCTTCTCTAAAATAAATTCGATGGCTCAAATGACTGATGAAGTAGGTTTATTGTTTTGGGAAGTCTTGAGATTGATTTCAATAAAATATACATTCTTTTCCTTTCCACTCACCTAAACATACGTAACACTCTACACCCTAAAAAGAACAAGGAGATCCTGTAGGGAGAAGGGAAATGATAAGCTATTAAAAAATCCTCCTGAAGAAAGCTTCTCAGCCAATACCTTTTGCTTAACCTAGCTTGTAACCAAAATTTGAGGTTATTTATGTTCCTGTGTTCTCGCTGAATGATTTTTGAGATGGTTGAGTTTGACATTTGAGTAAGGCACTATAAGTTTTTTGAAAAAGTAGATTTGTCTATAGTTTACATATCTAAGTTAAACTTCATCAGTTCATCATTGTTTTTGTTCCATATAATTGACCTTTGCTGATTATTAGATCAAATTGCAAAAGGGGGTGGGTGTTATATAGTGTCTTTTTGTAAAATGAGAATCATAACCACAAATGTTTATGGGAAGACACATTTGAATGAGGTGTCATGGTGCTAAAACTTTTTCCTAGATGGTGGCTCAGGATATCTTGGCATTAACTATGAGTTCTGATTCTTTAATGCATTTGTTTTACAATAAGATCATGAAACCATTAACATATTAGATCTTGTTGTGTGAATGGTTGCCTTCAATGCTTTGCTGGTTACAGATATGGCCTCCTATAAGTATTAAGGATTCAGGGTCACGTCTTCATTCGAAACTGAAAGAAGCAATTATGCAGGTAAGAGCTCAGTTTCTGTTAATAATATACTACAGTTATCTTTTCGTATGTTGAAAATATATTAATGTCTGTACTATATTATCTTCCTATCATGATTTTGTTTCATATACACTGTTGAGCTGCTTTAAGTTATTTGAGCAAGATGAATTTTATGCCTAGGTTTGTTTCATTTTCGGACTGGTTTTTTGTATTTGAGTCCTCCCCCCTATGGGTTCATAAATCATATTGCCATTTTTTGTTTACAATTAGATTGATAATTTGGCAGAATCGTCCTAGACAGATATGCCTGCAAAGTTGCCATGTCTTATTAATAAATGATTTGTATGGCAGATACCAAGATAAACGTATTATCTGTTATTCTGAAACTTCTCTCCCTTGGTACCTTGGTACTTTTTTGATGCATTGCAAGTGAAAACTTTCATAAGATTTAGCTCCTTCTTGTATATATTGTTTTTGAATTCCTGAAATATGTTTTCAACTTTTTTTTGTTTATATTCCTTTGAAAAATATTTCTACAACCAATAATGTATCATGCGTAGTTTATGCCAAATAAAATGGCTTTTTTCTATTCTTGGTTTCTATCTTATTTACTTCTCTGAACCACAGCTATTTCTCCTTTCCTTCTCCCACAGTTGCACATTGAATTTGTAACCAGGTCTGCCATTTAGATACTTTTCAGAGGTCCCAGTTTCTACCTTCTTCATACAGTACAATATTTTCCCAAGTCTTGCAATGTAAAGCATTGGTTGCATGACATCTTAGGTGGTTGAAATATAGTTCTGATAGGCAGTGCTCTATCGAAGTGAATTTCAGAAAAGGGTTCCTATATAGAGTTGGAATTGTTTTCATTGTTTTTCTCTCCCTTCCTCCCTCCCTCTTCCAAAGTTTATATGGCAAGAATTGGATTTTCCACATGAAAGTTAGGTAAATGAAATCAGTCAATTATCACTCAGATATGGAATAATAGGTTGACATTCAAGCAAAAAATTCAGTGGTTTGAGAAGTATGTTAAGGTGGGTGGGGGATGATCCTTTACAAGTTGTTGGACCATAAGCGTGGGCGAGACTTGAACTTTGACTGCAGATGGAAGTATTCTTTTTAGGTTGGAAAAATTGTCTTTCATCTAATGATATTTTTGGTATCGCTAGTAGCATGAAGGACTTAACAAGGGAAAGAAGGTGGGTTACAATTACTAGCCATGCGAGCCTCATATGTTTTATGCAGCGTTGCACGGACACTTCAACTACATTGTCGTGTCGTGTCGGACATGGACACTCTTGGACACTTTACTACGGTCAATTTCTTCCTTTATCAGAAATATTTTATATTTTTAACTCAATGTTATTATTAAATAACAAATATGTATTCATACTTAAAAGATTTTAACCAAAAAAAAGTTCTATAATAACTATAAAGTTAAAATTATACTACATGAATGAAGAATTTTTAAAGAATTTTTGTGCCGAAAAATTGCGTGTTGACGTGCCCGAAACGTGTTGTGTCGTGTCGGATACATGTGTCCGTGTCGGTGCATCATATGTGTTAGGTTGCCTAATTAAATTCTTTCCTTCTTTCCCTTTCATTCTTTTTTGCTTTCTTGTTTTTTTTCTTTTTGATTTTGTTGTGCCCGAAGGGAATGTATGGCGTAGCCTCATACTCGGCTCATTAACCTTTGATATTGGATTACTCTTTCTGCAGACTGGTTTAGAGAAGAGCTTGTTTGGAAACCATCCGGTTTCATTCCCTGGGCCAGATTCCCGAAGTCCTCCACCTGCATTTGCCTCTGACCCTCTTATGCATGCTGATGCTGGTGGCATGTCATCATCTGTTGGAATAGATATGGCTTCCATCACAACCTCTGCTAAACCTTCAAGTTTGGATATTATTGAAATAAATGGACCTGACTCAGCAACATCATCCCTGCCCAATCATGAACTGAATTTATCAAAAAACTCAAGCCCTTCTGTTGTAAGTAGTTATTTGTTTCCAATCTAGAACACAAAATGTTAATTTCCACATTATATTTGGGTTTATTCTGTGCGGTTCTCCAACAGCCTGGTGCAATGACACGTAAGAGTGCACTCCAATTTGAAAGGCAAAGCTCTGAAGTTTCATATTATGCTGATGATGAAGATGGGAACCAGAAAAAATACTCACGAAGAGGTGAGTGAAGACCGTTCATTTTTTTTTCTTTTTGTGTTCTTCTTCCAGTTTTCCCTCTCAGTACCATTATTGCAAGTGAACAGAAGTATCTTCATACTGTGATGGTCAAAGTCTGTATGTTGCACACACTGCTTGCTGGCTAAAGTATAACAAGGAACTACATATTTTGCTACGACAGTTTGCTGATGTGGTTTTGAGGTGATTAGTCACTTATTTTTTGTGAAATTTCATGTTGATCACTCAACTTCATTTCATGTTGGTCAGTATGTCCTTTGACTAACTGAGAAGTCAGGTGGCAGTCTGGTAATTTGCCAATCCATTAGTCCAATTAACGGACATGGACAGTGTGTTCAACTCGAGACATATTTAAGTTATGTGACCAACATGTGACAAATGATTAAGTTCAGTTGCTAATTTGGAACAAAATAAAGTCCAGTGACAACATGAAATTTCGATAAATTCAGTGATCACCAGTGTTTTTAACACCATGAGTTGGTCATAATTTATAGCAAAAAATTTTATGAAGTCAGAGTATTTTATAATAAAGGCTAAAATTCCCATTGATGTAGAGGCTTACTTCACACACCTAAAGATGTATAAATGTGGTACATCGGCCTCATCACCTTCTCCACTTATTTTGCGAGGTTGGGTTCAGGAGGTTTCCGGCCCAAAACGCTATTTCCCAAATTTATGAGACCCCATCCTGCCAAGCCTGATGTACCGAGGTATAGAAGCATAGTTCCCACTTCCCGAGACGGCAATCATTAGGGAAGTATCACTTCTAATATCCTATTTATGGCCCCCATGTCTGAATTGTTTATTGGTTGTGAAATAAGCCTTTACTCCAAAATACTCGGTTTCTATGTCCAGCCGCTGGAGGACATCAAGTTGGGTCTCATATTCTTCATGCTAGACATTTGATGTCTCATGATTGCTGTCTTTATAATACATTTGCTACTTCATGATTGCCTTCTTCACGTCCGGGCCTTTTGTGGATCTAGTTTACTGGACTGTGAGTTGCAGGTACATTTCGCCACAAGTTACTCAGGTCATTGCTGCCTTTCTGGTCAAGTGCATTGCCGACTCTACCAGTAACTGCACCGCCACGGAAAGATGCATCAAATGCAGATGATATGCCAGAAGGGCGTCCGAGGCACCATAGATCTTCAAGGATGGATCCAAGGAAACTCCTCCTAATTATAGCTATAATGTAATCTTACCTTCTTTCCTCCCTTGGCTGATTGTTGTTTCTCTTTCATTTGGAGTTTTCACATTTAGCTCGGCGCATTTACATCTCCACTCTTTTGCAGGGCCTGCATGGCAACAATGGGTATATTGTATTACCGACTAGCTCAACGAGGACTGTCTGATGAGTTGCCTGATGATGAGAAGCAGTGATCAACCTCGAAAGGTATAGCAATGGTTTCAGAGATAGCACTGTAATGTTTGATATTAAGATATCTTGTGTGGAGAAAAATAGCGTTTTTATGCGGAACACTTGAAGTCTTGATAAAGCCATTTTTGGTTGTAGAAAATCTTCAATTCTCTTGTGACAGCAATATGTTTTGTCCTTTCTTGTCCGTTAGATTCTGCCTCTTGTTTTTCTTCTGTGTTTTTGGCTTGCTTTCGTTTGATTGTGAACTGGAATATCAATTTTTAAAGGGAATTCCCTTTCCGGCTATTCATGTTCTGTCAATTTTAATTTTTTATTAACTTTAATAAGATCAGATAGAGCAAAATTAAATTTGTCTAGCGTGTTAGAATTATAGTAGTATTAAAAAGATGTAAACACAATTAATGTCGTAGAATCTGTAAGATTTGAATTCAAAGCCTTTATTTCCTAAGATTGGTGGACTTGTGCTTTAATGTTACGGACTTGCTATATGTACTCTGGTGTACAAATAGATTTATCCTTAATATTAAATTATGTCAACTAGAGAGCATATTTTAATCAGCCTTAATCGCACACATTTCAAGTATTTTATGGAAAAATGTGTGTATAGATGATATAATTTATACGATGAATTTAACAGGAAAATAATGAGCATAATCAAACAACAAATTGAACTTATATAAATAAAAAATAAGAGAAGTTTTCATTTTGGAGAATAATGTTTTAAAGTCGTGTCAATTTATTTTTTGGTTGTACTACGTGTACATTGTACAACTTACAGATTTATTTATCAATAGATAATGTGATGAGATATGATTGGATTAAAATATCATCAACCAAATAAATAAATAAAATTATTGCTTTATTTTTACACAGGTATTAGCTGCTCAATACAATACAGCTCGTTTACAAGCCATACACAAAATTTTTATTTTTCAAAAATTTAATTAGTCGTTCTTATGTATCATAATGGTTCGTCAAATTAATGGTTGGTTGGCAAGAAAAATTAGCTGGTTAATTATTTTTATTCCATCGGTGAGCAATTAGTGTATGATTTACAAAGTTCAATTGTTTTCACTTCTTAATTAAGGTCAGGAGGAAAAAAAAAGTGCTTATTTAGTTAAGATAGTGCCAGTCATGATCCAAGTCATTAAGTTATAAATTTATAATTTGCTTATATATTAATCTTGTAAGCGTGTGTTACGCATATTCAAGGTCTACCTAGCTCGTCTATGCGCATTACCCATTGCACAAATTGAGAACATCTATAATTTTCTTAGAAAGATATAACAATAATTAATCATATATAGAATAGTTAAATACTAAATTGTGACAGCTTTGGGAAAAGAAAAATGTTAATTATTGAAATTAAATCTCGCTAAAATAAGATGTTAAACGATAAGTAAAATGAAATATGAATATCCATTTTTCGTGCCATAGAAGGTTAAAAATGTAGGAGGTGTCAATCTAATAAATCATATTTCAAAATTTTATTGTTGTAATATAGAGAATAGTCGAACATTTAATAGAATAATTGACAAAAATAAAAGGATAGCTGCATAATCCCAATACTGGTGTCTATTAGTGAAAGTAAATTAGAAATTGTAGTTGATAAGTCACTAGGTGAATTAGGTCCACCTCTCCATGCTATAACTAATATTGAATTTTTGGTTAACCTAAAAAATTATAAGTAATTTTTGTTTCACTAATTAAAAAATCACTTGCATGTTTTTAAGCTTAATTACCGAAACATGCTTTCTAAGCAATAAGATTAGTGTGCTTTACCCAGTGCGCACCCAAATGGTAGCGGCTGCAAGTTCCCGTCATAAAAAATAAAAAATAAAAAATAAAAAAAAATAAAAAAAGAAAGAAAGAAAAGAAAAGAAAAAAAGAGGATTCGCGTGCTTTACATATATTCTCGCCTAAGAAGAGGTCAAGAAAAACTTTACAATTAAGGGCCAAAAAACAATATTATTTTGAAAGAAAATTGATCTTTACCTATTGATTAATGCATGAGAATCTCAATTTTATAAACTATTCTCTTGTGAAAAATCCAAATATATATTTCCAGACTGTGCAATTGCATTCACTAAGAAACATTGAAATTTTTAAAACAAAAGCTGGCTTTTGGCCCCTTTAATTCTTGAAAAGCTACCAATATTAATTCTATACCGAGTTTCACAAGAGTCATCGATGTACTAATGATAATATTTTATATTGATCATAATAAATTTTAAATGTATTTATGTAATGCTTAATTTAATGTATTAACATATAATAACACTATTACAAGAACAAAAGCTAAGAGGAAAGGCGAACGGACGAGGCCCCGAGGGATTCATTTTAGAATCTCAAAATTTCGACATATTTTTATTTTTTTTTAATATTTGTCAAATAGGATTTTATTTAAATCGACTTTTAAAAATAAGGGAAAAATATTTTAATAACTAGATTATAAAATTCAATTCTAGTAGTAATCTTTGGTTTATTATTTATCACTATAGAAAAATAACTTCTAACAACAAAAATTGTTTATCCTAAAAAAATTTCTTGATGTCTCTGTTTCGACGAAACAACTCAAAAATGACTTTTTAAGACAATTTTTCATTGTTAAAAGTATTTATTTTGAACTTAGTGTTTAAAGTTTTTCATTCCAAAAGATGCTTTGCGAATTAAGTTTGTCGTGGATACTTTAAAATGGTACCAAGATCCAACCCCAAGATAAGAATATATCCCAAAATAAGCTGAAAAAGGTGACCCAAAAATGAAATTAAAAGAAATTTAGTTGGTTTATCAGATCTAGTTCTAGCCATCTTGTATTTGTTATTTTGAACTGGATGTAAGTAGTTTTTCAATCCGAAAAATGCACGATGATGTTTTTCATGAACATTCAACATAGTAAGAACCCAAAATAAATGATGATAAAATGAGAATTAAAAGATAAAAATCAGATTATTGAATCTTTTTAATGGTTATCTTTAACTCGTTATTTTAAACTTATTGTTCAATAGTTTTTAGTTTTTCAACCCAAAAGATGCAATGCGGTAAAGCTAGGCTCTCCCACCCAAAAATATTAAAAAAAATAAAAAATTCTCCCTCACATTCCATTTATATAGGCTGACTCTCCATATTTTCTTGTCTCAATTATATAATCTTGTTTCTTTATTGAGAATGTTTTGTTTTGTTCATTTAATATACCATTATTTAACTTGCATAATTATAATCAATTATTCTCCACTTAATTTCAAAATTCAAAATTGTACAAATATAAATAAGGGTAGATATTGATTTTTCAATAAAATTAAGAAAGATATCTTAATCTGTGTAAAAAACAAAATCAGCCTATATAAATGGGATGAATGGAGTATCTGACTTTGTTGTTTAAAGGTTTAAATAACAAAAATAAAAATAAAATGAGGAAATGGGTTGTAATTAAATAATTCACACTCTCCATAACAGAATACTGAGTCCATTCATTCCATACGAAGGTTTAATTGAAGGTCGTAATTAATTTATCTAAACACAATTATTAGCTTTAAATGATATATATGTACATTAAATAATAAATTCAATGTCACACTATTCATTTAATTAAATCTATCAAATGTGACCACTTAAACTAGTGCTCTAATATTACTAACCTCTATACATCTCTTCGGAGGATGGATGAGGCGATTCTCGCAAGAGAAGTCCCCCTTTTTAATCAATTTCTTTAGTCTTTAGGGAGTCAAAGTTTGACTTTACTAAGCTAATACTATAGGCTCCCACTAGGCGCTTTCCCTTTTTATTTGAGCTGTCTTTTGTGGGGTGGCACCGATACAAAGAAAGGACGGGGAGTGCATGGTACTTCTCAACACTATCTCCGAGTCATAGCTTAACAAGCAACTCAAGAATATTATTGGATTGAACAAGCCAGTTACTCAAACTTTGTTCGGCCATTTTTGCATTACTAATTAAAAATTGCTTTAAATTTTTGAAAAGGAAAGTAGAACATAAAGAAAACTATGTTTTACTATGTTAAAAATCGTTCAACTTGGCCTCTATCATTTTTGAAAGGATTCCCATTTGCACGTAAAATACTAATATTTTTAGTATAAACTCAATCGGCAGATAGAGTTAATAATGCAAGCCAAAATAGTGAAAAGAAATTGATAGTTGATTGGAATTGAGCTACATCCCAAACGTGCAGGCCTGCCACTAGTATTCGTCACGCCCAACCGACAAAAATCTTGATTTTTAGAGAGGTTTTTATTATTATTATTATTATTTTTTTCACCAAAATCTATTATTTCATTCCTATTTATTAAAAATAAAATAAACTGCAAAGTTTCTAAATGATCAATTTTGCATGTTTTATATATCTCCGCGTTCAGTTTACCAATGAAGATCGTTCATTGGCCGGCTCAAAATTTCAAGATTCCGTAAAACATTTGTAGAATAATTTAAGAAATTGGATAATTTGAGGAGTCTTGATTCGACGCGTGTTCAAAGAGGAAACATCGCCGGAATCTTGGGGGCCAATCACTCAATCCTAGACAGTGTTCAAGTATTTGTCAATTCATTTTTCTCACAGTTTGTATTCTTGTGGTAAATATCAAATCAAAATCCAGTTCTTTACATCCTGTTTAGTTCTATAACCCCCACCCCACCCAACCATGCAAAGTTTTATTTCTCTCTTTTGGTGTTGGTAGTGCCGCAAAGTTTGATACAGCTGATGATTACCATGTCCACTTTCATGTTGTTTAGGCTTTGGGAAACATTATACATTACTTATAATTTTCAATCAAAGTAAAACATTAAATTTTAACCACACATTCACGACTACTATCCATTTATTACTTACATATTTCATGGGACACATAGCTCCTCTTATTATAATCTCCTTATACTCAAATACATTCCTCTGATAAATGGAAAAGATATTTAGGGTATGTAGTTTTTTAGATCAATCATGCTATATTTACATCCTTTTCATTAGTAAAACTAACAGTGGGTCGAGTTTTGTGACCTCTTCCTGAGCGAGATGGAGCTTTGTTAAGTTGCATTGTCACATAGAAATATTCAAATATTAGTCACCTAATAGGTTTTTCTATCTTCTTGAGCATGATCCTATATTTTATAAGGATTGAAGGA
>NW_019231751.1:56815-91613 GCF_002742605.1 Olea europaea var. sylvestris
AAAGTGGGATGTGGAGGGAAAGATTTTGACTTTTCAATTTGGTGGCTTTTCAAAAAATGCTATTATATAAAATTCAATTTTAATTTATAGCATTATCAACTAGAATGCTATCTTTAAATGCTATAAAATGTGTAAATTGTTGTGGTGAAATACTAGTGCAATGCTCTTTTAGACATTATCAGGTTTGAAGCAATAGAGAGAGGGGCCAAGCAGGAAAAGATTATATTTGTTGGGATCAATCTTTCTTCAAGATTATGACACTGGTAAATTTATTTATAATAATGTTTAGTTTATTGAAAAAACCCCCACGTCTAGATTGCCAGGTATGGTTCTCTATCTTCAAACCTGAAAACCAATTTCCTGATTAAATTCTTGGTCTCTGATACTAACTTATGGCAGTAAATCCTTTACGGTTATATCAAATGATTGGAAGTTATTTGATGAAAACTCAGATGATATTTACAATGATTTCTGTTCGTTCTTGAGATATTTTGTTTAAGGTTCCGACAGGCTGCAATTCTTTGCATAATTTGCATAAATTACTGTTCTCTGAGTTGTACCGGTCCCATTCCCTATTTTTTAATACAGGATGGGACCAGTTTATACGTGCTAATGATTATTGTTCTTAAGGTTTTAAAAATTTTTAGACATGGTTGTCTACGTATAAATGTGTCTCTACATTCCTTCACATTTTCTACGCATCGAACAAGAAAACCTAAAAACTCTTCTCCTTTGTGCTTATAATTTGCACCAGAAAAAAAAATGGAATCTGTCGGAGCAATTTATGGAGGAGAGTGGGGCTCCTTTTGCGGAATGTACTCTGAAGAGGCTGATTTCATGGCACAATTGCTCAATAACTGTGCACTTCCTAGTGAATCAAATGTGCAAGTTTCTGGTGTTGATGAAAGTACAATGTACTCATCAGATGGAACCAATACTAATATGTATTCATTTTTGCAACAGAGTAGTTATAGTGGAGGCAGTAGCATTCTATTTTCCTCTTCGAGCCCTGAAAGCTACCACCCAGGTGACAATCATCAAAATTTCACAACTAATAGTAGTTTCACATCGATTGATTATTTTATGATAGAGGGTAAAGACAATAATTCCCGAGTTCAAGCTCTCACGAACGATGCAATGGATGGCTGTGAATTCCTGAACCAGGATATGAGCAATGACAGTATAGAGTCTAGTGAAAACCAGCCAGAAACTGTTTTTCAAAAGAAGAGTTTGCAGCTCGGAAGGGAGTATGGAATGCCAACGACACAACCATACAAGGAGGATAAAGTCAACAGCTCTTCGGAGATGTCCAAGGAAAGATCCCGGATCCCCGGAGAAGTAAGTATATATCATTAAGCTTCTTTATATTACATTTTAGACATGTTTAGTAAGGTGAATTAGGCTCTGAAAAAATAAAAGCAGTTAAAGCTTTACCAAGTGTGATATNTATAGAGGCATAATGGAGCCTGATTTTCTATGAATAAATACACATATATGGTATAAACAAATGGTTTCCATTTCTGTAGAGCCGGGCAATTTGAGGCAGCAAAATGGCACAATCAGAATTGAACACAAACGAGGAGGGAGAAAGTAGGAAAGCGAAAAAGGGTCCTTAAAATGGAAAACCTAGAAAGTTATCGCTTTTATTCACAGCTGAAAAAATAAAAAATATTGAATAAATAAATAAAAGAAAAACAAGGAGGAAACGACTTGGTATATGTAGAGGAATTGAATCAACTGAGAATTGATGCAATAGGATTGAATGTGCCAGTTTTAATTAAGTTAATACTTTGTTTATGTTTATTTTATGTACTTAATTAATTGTTGTTTTAGTTGAGTCATTTAGGTCTTTTGTAATAGTAGAGTTCTATTCTAGATTTTAGTATTTTAAACTTTTATTCTATGCTTGTTTTTATTTTTTTTAGTAATTTATTAAAAATAATACTGGATTTGAGGAGCTCTTCTAAATTTCTTCTTGGTCCAATTTTGATATTCAATTTTGAATCAACGAGTTTGTCATTAAAAATGGACACTTGGTATACCATTGCAACTCAACGAGATTATGATTTTATTCACTTTTTGATATTCAATTGAATCAACGAGAGTTAATAATCAATTCCTGCTATTCTTAAAGAATCAACATTCTTAAAGATACTTTAAAAATCACTTAAATGTGAAATGAGTAAGTTGGGTATCGCCTATTTAGTTATTGAAATTACTTGAAATAATTAATTGTTAATTTAAAATTTATATCATATTTCAGACGACGATACAGATATTAGGATAGCTTACAAACCGAATTTATTTTGCGAACATAGTTCTGTGAGTGGAAAAATATAAATATTTTTTAAAGTATTTATAAATTAAGTATATTATTAAAGTATGTGCAATTATATGCAATTATATATTCGATTATATGATTATTATGGAAATCTCTTTTATTATGATACATGTGGAATCTCAAAGAATATTCATGGCACATTTGTGATTTGGTATGTGAGACATGTGATATTGAGATTTATTTGAAATGTGAGACGTAATATTGAGATCGACCAGAAAAGTAACCATGTTTATATATTTCTTCTAATTCACAGAGGGATATTGGTCGTATTCTATCTTATACAGAGGGGTCTTGACCTAATATTGGTCTTAATCGTGTACATATAGTTCACACAGGGGCCTTGGCCGTGTTCTAGAATTAATTACTAGAGGTCTTGAGATTGGCTTTCGTTCACGGAGGGAGCCAAAGACCTATGACAAAAGTTCTTAACTCGAGGAGCGAATTACATATTTTAGTTAGAGGGTACATTTTTTTGTGGATTTTTCAGTATATTTGATATGATGAGATTATAGTATTGTTAGCGGTTGATGTTTTTAGCTTGACTTTGAGATGATATTTTGTGACGTTATGTGAATGTCTCACGTTTTGGCTATAATTATACGATGTTACCTTGGGAGTTATTAATGATATGAACTCGATTTTGATAAAAATATAAAATTGAAAAAGTATTGCCTATTTAATTATTGAAATTACTTAAAATAGTTAATTGTTAATTTAAAAATTATATCATATTTCAGACGTACCAACCGAGTTTATTTTGTGATTATAGTTCTGTGAGTGAAAAAATATAAATATTTTTCAAAGTATTTATAAATTAAGTATATTATTAATGTATGTGCAATTATATGTTCGATTATATTATGGAAATATCTTTTATTATGATCCACGTGAAATCTTAAAAAATATTTATGGCACATCTATGATTTGGTACGTGAGACAAAGTGTTTATAGGGACATTCGAAAGTATTTTAATCAAAACTTAGTAATTGGTAGACTACGTGAAAGAAAGTTTATGATACCCATTTTTCAAACAGGTTAACATGACTTTTATTTGCTATATCATTCTATTCATTTTCAAATTTAAGGAAACATCGAAAACGGAGGTATATTTTGAAGGCCCTGAATTTTACAAATTTCTCTTAATACAAAACTCCCAAAAATGAATCCATCCACATGAATATGAGGCAAATGGAATACTGGTAATTTTGATTGGTAACAATGCTATTCCTTTGAAAAAAATTTCTCTTATGTCAAAAAAATAATAATAATAATAATAAATAAATAAATAATAAATGAATATTTGAAACCTCTAATTAGAATTGGATTTTAAAACAATGGCACACGTGATTGAAAAACTATGAATTGCGGTAAAAATTTTAAAAATAGTATATCAAAAAGAAAATTATATAGTTCAAGAAAATATATGTTACAAATTGCCAAATTTGGCCCGTATCATTTTTGATAGGGTTCCCGTTTGTAGCTAAAATACTAATATTTTCAGTAAAACTAAAATATCATTTTTTTTTTGGTAGATAGAACTAATAATGCAACCCAAACTAATAAAAAAGGAATTGATTATTGGAATCTCAACATCCCAAACGTGCAGGCCTGCCTATAACATTCCGCACTCCCAACAGACAAAAATCTAATCTGATTTCCGTAGGGTTTTTTTTCTAGGTTTTTTCTTCATCAAAATCTATGATTTATTCAAAAAATAAAAATTCAAATGTTGTGTTTGTACGTGAATTAATAATTATGCATGTTTTTTACATCTCCGTGTTTCAGTTAACTAATGAAGATCGTGCATTGGCCGGCTCAAAAATCAAGAATTTATAGAATAATGTGAGAAATCGGATATTTTGAGGGGTCTTGATTCGACGCGTGTTTGAAGAGCAAACATCGCCGGAATCTTGGGGTGGCCATATCGACAGTGTTCAAGTATCTGTCTAGTCATTTTTCTGTGCATATTTGTATGCATGAAAGGGTTCTGTATCAATATTACAGTTTTTCACATCTTGTTTAGTTGTTTATCCCCCATTCCACCCACAAAGTTTTTCCTTTCCTTTCGTGTAATTTAAGGTCATGTTTGTGGCAATCAGATCTTTGTTTCTCAACTTTTTTCAGTTAAAATTTCGAATCTTGATATTTTGATTCTTGATTCTTGAAGTGTTCAACAAATGAACTGTAATTTTTAAGAAACTTAAGTCCTGATAGAGAGATTGACTTACTGTATTTTCTTGAATCCAAAAGTAGAGGTGAATTTTTTAATTACGGAACTAGAAGTCTTGGCCATGCTAATAATTCATTATGTAAATATCTCATTCTGAGACGATGTCGAAATTGAACCAGGTAAAACTAATCATTTTAACAAAAACCCACCTCAAACCTTGAAAAAAACCTAGTCAAATTGGTTTTTTTTTTTTTTTTTTTTTTTTTTTGGATTGTATCATGTTCGAGGAGTTGCGAAGTTTGTTATAGCTTGATTACTGTGTCCATGTCGTGTCATTTAGTTTGATAATTGGAAAAGGTAATTTGGCTGTCGTTTTGGTTCTATCTGCTGCAAAGATTGTTACATTCCATTTAGAATAATTTGACAGAAACAGAAAAGTTGACATGATAATCTAGTTGTTAACCTAGTCAAGAAATAACTTCCTATCACCTCATCTTTATTCTTTACACAAACTAAGGGTTGTCGATGGAGTACCCAACTATAATACAGATTAAATTTAGTTACCAACAATGTATTTAACCCTTCATGGGTAAGATGAAGCTTTGTTATGTTCATCTGTTTCAAATAGACACGGAAATATTCAGATTTTACTTACTTTTAAGGTTAAATAGCATATATTGGCTGGTAGGTTATACTGTGCACGGCATGATCCTATATTTTCTAAGAATTAAAGGAGAGTTCTTCATAATTTAATATGCTTAGCTGTTGGATTCTGCAGAACAATTCAAAAGTGAATAATGACATAGTAATTTGCTCTTCGTTCGCATTTCTATAATCTTTGGTCAAGGAAATTAGCATTTAACAATTGATGCCTGTTGGCTATAGATCTCTTTTGTGATGCCCTTTGCACTGCCCTTTCTTATTGCAAGTAAACATTTGTTTACAAGTTTTTGTTTACTGTCAATGTATTTAACCCTTCATGGGTAAGATGAAGCTTTGTTAAGTTCATCTCTTTCAAATAGACACGGAAATATTCAGATTTTACTTACTTTTAAGGTTAAATAGCATATATTGGCTAGTAGGTTATACTGTGCACGGCATGATCCTATATTTTCTAAGAATTAAAGGAGAGTTCTTCATAATTTAATATGCTTAGCTGTTGGATTCTGCAGAACAATTCAAAAGTGAATAATGACATAGTAATTTGCTCTTCGTTCGCATTTCTATAATCTTTGGTCAAGGAAATTAGCATTTAACAATTGATGCCTGTTGGCTATAGATCTCTTTTGTGATGCCCTTTGCACTGCCCTTTCTTATTACAAGTAAACATTTGTTTAAATTTGATTTGTTAAAACTTATTTCCAATCAACCTACCACTTATCTCCACGAAATGTTCAATAATACACTAATTAACATAGCATCTCTAGTTCAGTGCTTGATTCCCATCTCAAAAGGCTGTAACTTTTGCACATTTGCTTTTACAAGTTTTTGATCTCCTTGATTTGATGGAAAAATGATCCTCAAACTCCATGCACTAAATCACTTAATTTTGTGATGTTGTGAATGATCAATGACTTAATGTGTAAGAATTGTTAGACTATGTAGATCCTAATTATACTTACTAAGAACTTATTCTCGAGGCAAACTGGTTGGTGTATTTGAGTTTGTGAATAGATTGAGTGTATTGGGTCATCGTAATATTCCTACATGTATTCCATTTTGTGCTTGCAAGAGGCATGTGGAAAAACTTGTATCTTCTCCATTAGGCCATTACAGTGTATCGAGTGGACAATTCTCTCACTGAGGGGGAATTAGCATGAATCTGTGAGTGCTTTGCTCATTTCTGATTGCTTTTTTTGTTGTTATTGCTCTTGAACAATGAAATAGGACTCAATCCATATCGTTAATCACTCTTCACCAAAACAGGTGAAGCCAAAATCATTATTTCTGTCCTTAGTGCAGTGTCATTTCTTAACAATTAACTGTAATGAAAATGATATTCGCCTAATACTAGTGCAATGGCTCTTCGGACATTATCGGGTTTGAAGATGGAGATAGGAGCCAAGCTGGAAAAGACTATGTTTGTTGGGATTACTCTATCTCCAAGATGATGAAACTTATATTATATTTATTCATGATAATGATTTATTATTTTGAAAAAGACCCCCACGTCTAGATTGCCAGGTGTGATTCTCCATCTTCAAACCTCAAGACCAGTTTCCCGATTAAATTCTCAATATCTGATACGAACTTATGACAGTTAACCCCTTATGACAGTTAACCCCTTATGGTATGCTTAAATGATTGGAAGTTATATGAAGAATACTGAGATGATATTGATAATGACTTCTGTTCAATTTTAAGATGTTTTTATAAGGTTCAGACAGGCTGCAATTCTGTCCATAATTGCTTAAATTAATCTTCTCTGAGTTGTATCGGCCCCATCCCATATATTTAATTGCGGGATGGGACTATTTTATACATGTAAATTAATTTTGTTAAAATGGTTCTAAAATTGTTTGGCATGGATGTCTACATATAAATATGTCTCCTTCACATTTTCCAAGCACAGAGCAAGAAAACCCAAAAATTCTTCTCCTCGTGCCTCTAATTTGCTGCAGAAAAAGAATGGAACCTGTTGGAGCAGTTTCTGAAGGGGAATGGGGCTCCTTTTATGGAATGTACTCCGAAGAGGCTGATTTTATGGCACAGTTGCTTAATAACTACTCACTCCCAAAGGAGTTACCCAGCGGTTCTAACTCTACAATTTCCTCCAGTTTTTGCCCTTCTCCTGAATCGACCGTGAAAGTTTCCGGGATTGATGAGAGTGCAATGTGCTCATCAGGTGAAATTAATAATGCTAGTTTGTATTCCTTTTTGCAACAGAGCAGTTACAGTGGAGGCAGTGGCATTCTTTTTCACTCTTCGAATCCTGAAGGCTACTACCACAGTGACTCTGATCAAGTTTTAGCGACTAATAATAAATTGATGTCAATCGATTGTTGGACGGTAGAGGGTAAAGACAATAGATACCGAGTTCAAGCACTCACAAACGATGCAATGAACGACCAGGATATGAGCAATGACAGTATAGAGTTGAATGAAAACCTGCCAGAAACTGTTTTTCAAGGGAAGGGTTTGCGGCTTGGGAGGGAGCATGGAATGCCAACAGCACAGCCGTGCGAGGAGGATAAAGTCAATAGCTCTTTGGAGACTTCCAAGAAAAGACCACGGATCCCCGGAGAAGTAAGTATTACACTTTTGGCATGTTTTATCATGTGAATTAGACATTATTAGAGAAAAAAGGAAAAGTGTCCAGTCATATTGAGTACTGTATATCAAAAACATTCCATTTATCCATTAAGTGTTTGCCAATTTGATGAAGAGGAATTTACCATGTTGTTTCAATCGTCATTCTCAAATGCAGGTCCAAAAGAACAAGAGATGCATGACGAAGAAGAAGAGGGTTTCGAACCTTGACAATGACGAAGATAACAATAATAATGCTGTGCTACACAGGCAAAGCTCAAGCAGCTGCTTCTCAGAGGACGAATCTAATGCTTCACACGAGTTGAACGGAGGATTGGCTTCGAGCTCAAACTCAAAGGGAAGTGGAAAGACACGAGCCAGTAGGGGATCGGCAACTGATCCTCAGAGCCTCTATGCCAGGGTAACTACTCTCTTACTCTCGGTGATTAACTATTTCTTGAAGGTTGATATCTCCCACGTAAAGGAAAAGATTTTTGGAGGAAATAAAAGAATTTGGGTGATTGTTTTGTACCATAACATGTAAATTTATCGTGAACCAATACATATTTAATCGATAATCATTTTACTTTTCCTATCTTGTAGAAAAGAAGAGAAAGAATAAACGAGAGATTGAGAATCTTACAAAACCTTGTCCCCAATGGAACTAAGGTAAGTATAGTTGAATGATACATTAATATGACAATATTGAACTCATTTATAACAACAAGCTAAGCCCTTTTCCCCCATAAATTTAAGGCCGACTACCTATATTTTTTTCATTGCTCATCTAAAGCAACAGTGTCCTTTATTTTTGTAGGTAGATATCAGCACAATGCTTGAAGAAGCCGTCCAATATGTGAAGTTTTTGCAACTTCAGATCAAGGTAATAAATATTCTCTTTTATTGCACGTTTAAAATAACGTTTTTCTTTCTCATCTGATTAAGAAGAATCAAGGTTCATCGGTTTATTCAAATTTAAATTGGAAAAATAAAGGACTTGAATCCTTATTCTGGCTTTACATTTTCTGCATCTGCAGCTTTTGAGCTCTGACGATCTATGGATGTACGCACCTATTGCCTACAATGGAATGGACATTGGACTTGATCTCAAGATTGGCATCACAAAATCATGATCCTGTAAAATGAAGGCACAATGGAGCCTGATTTTCTGTGAAGTTGTTTCCATTTTTGTAATCTTTTGTAAAGAATAAAACTGCTTACCATCACTTTCTCGGTCAAGCCTGTCGCATAGGACTTATCTAGTGCGATTTACCTAATTGACGTGGTTTGATAGTTATTGTGTCAGCCCGAGAGTTTATCCAGTGCACACCCGAAGGGTAGTGACTGCGGGTTCCCCATCATCAAAAAAAATAAAAAAAAAAAAGGGCTTATAAAACACCGATGAGGACTATGACTAATTGCTTGTGTTCATTAATTTGCTTCCAATAAGCTACTCAATGGCTGTCATTTCTACCAGAGGAACATTGTCTTTGTGTTTTTTGGCAATTTATCATGGTATTAGCCATGAGCTTAAACTGTATTAAGTTGAATTGATGTAAAATAAAGAATTGATTCTAAATATAGTTTACTTGTTGGTGAGAATGGAATCCATGCACGTTCAGATCAGGCTAGAGTAAGGGTGTCAACATGAGAATATAATACATTCACATATTATATATATACACATTTATACATAGTACTCATATTTCGGCGTCAAGAAGAATGCTCATTTGATATTCTCTCTATAAATCATGCATGTAGATGGAGAAACCATTTTGAGCGTAAGAGGATTTATTTTGTAGTCATATTAAGTCGTAAGTACCTACGCAAAGGGAGACTAATATGAGTTTAAAAAAATATTTTCAACATGACTCTTCTTCAAAGTCTTGCTTTCTAAACTCTATTTATTTACTTACTTATTTTATCTTATTAAGCATACTTTGTATGCAAATCACAAATTTTTCAACACTATCAACTATTATTATTAAATAATAGTTCTAAATTTATTTATTTTTCTCAAACAATTTTGTTGTGCAATTTGCCTTTCTAAATGTAATTTCCAGCCATGTTCATACTCGACACGATGCCACACCGGATACATATTGATACCTGGTTGGTTGAAACCAAATTTGATGGGTCATAGGATGATCAAATCCATAGATTTGAAAGACATTTCAATCTAGACTAAGATTGTATTTTTAGACGGACTAGTTGAGAAAATTGTTTAACTTAATTTTAACGTTGTTAATATGTTAAGCTCCATTTGTTGATTTGTCACATAGAGTGAAAAATGCTAAGAAATTCTGCTTGTTTGGGTAAAATTGTTAGTAATTGGTTTATTAGCTATATTTATTTATCCCAAAAATTTAGTAAATAAAAGTTCTATTTTGGCAACTATAAAAAGAGCTCTTCGTCTCTTGTACTAGATATAATTAAGAAAATGAGTAGTGGGTGGCAAAACTCCCCCATCCCGTCTCGCCTTGAATGGAGAAAGGATTCCCCGACCCCGTCGAGAATTGGGACAGTGACGACGAACAAGTCCTTGTTTCAAGCCCATCAAGGCTCTTTTTCTTTCTTTCTTTCTTTTTACTTTTTATTGTTTCACAATTTTGATCCCTACCTCCCTTAAGAATATTTTGTCCCACCGCATTGTCATCCCTAAATAATTATCTAGGCAATGTGATGTGGAGCAAAAGCAATAAAAATAAATATGAATGAATATGCTATCAAAGTTCCATTATTCCCAAACGAATATCGGAACACGATCACCTCTAATTTTTGTTGATTCCTAAAGCATCAAACTCTTTGATTCACGCACGAATATGAAGAATTGGGCTAGTTGATTTTTAAATATCAAATACGAAAATTTAAGAAATTGGAGAAATCTCAACCATTCAAATTTCAATTCAAATTCCACCCATTTAATTCTCATCAGGCTTACAACTCGTATTTAAAGTGGGAAATAAAATTTGAACAATAAATAGAATCCTAGATATATAAATATTAACTCAAGATAATAATAAAAATTAAAGATAACTAACTCTAAATGAAATTAAAATGCTAATCTAATTAAAATTATGAAATTAGGAGTCCTAATACTAATTAAAGATGAACTCTCTCTCTCTCTCTCTCTCTCTCTCTCTCTCCCCCCACCCCCCTCCCTCCCTCCCTCTCTATATATATATTAAGTTAAAATCATCCATATTCAATCTTCATCGTTCTCCTCTGATTGACGAAAATTCATCCTCGAATCTTATACCGTGTTATCATCCAAAGTCTTGTAATAATGGTAATTTACTTGGTAAATTTGCAGTGTACACAAAAGAAAACAGTTCGAACGAAGTTTGAATTATTGCAGACATCTCAAGATCCATTGACTCTCTTGTGTGTCACTTAAAACCAACCATGATTTCTTTGAATCACCTATTAAAGAAATTGAAAATAGGCTCTTCAAAGAAGAAAGGTGAAACATTGTAATTGTCGCCACACAAATTCATACATTCTTCAATTCCTCATCGAAGGTAGAGGATCCATCATAATTGTCATTACCAAGATTCTTCAATTTCTTCGTCAAAGATTGGAGGATCTTCGTAATTGAAATTCAAAAATTCTTCAACTTCTTTGTCAAAAGTTGGCGAACCATCATAGTCCTCTTTAAAATCTATGTCCACAACTTCTTTGAATCGAAATGAATGAAAAGGTTATCATCATACATCATACCTTTCGTCATTGAATTCCACAAATACTATCAGAAATGAATACAACTTTGATACGAACTGATGTAGAGCCAAGCAATGAAAATAAATATGAACGAACACTATCGAAGTTTCATTGGTTCCATATGAATACCAGAATACGATCACCTTTTAATTTTTATTGATTCCTAAGCATACCAAAAACTTAGTCATTAAACTCTTAGATTTGTGCTCAAATATATCGAACTTGAATAGTTGATTTTTAAATATCAAATACAAGAATTTAAAAATTTGAAGAAATCTCAACAATTCAAATTTCAATTCAAATTCTACTTAATTAATTGTCATCGGGCTTACAACTTGTATTTAAAGTAGTAAATAAAATCTGGATAATAAATAGATTCCTGGACAACGATACGGACTCACTATAAATGAAATTAAAATCTTAATCTAATTAAAATTATGAAAATAATAGTCTTAATACTAATTAAAGACTACACTAATTATAAATTAAAATACATTACATATAATTGCCTAGATTAAAACCCTGTTTGAGCCCCATTCTTCGAAAAAAATGCATTTTTAAACAGTAATTTGATATCATTTCAACCACACTTTTTTCAATAAAATAATATTACATGCAAATCCAAAATTTTTCCTTTTTTTTAACTACGCATTTTTCACTAATACACTATTCAAAAATTCATTTTTATGAAAATAATGAGGCTCAAACAAGAGCTAAATTAAAATCATCCATATAGAGTCTTTATTGCAATGGTACCTGGCCAATTTATGATAGGGTAACAGTACAAAAGAGGTAAATTTAATCATATGCGTATATTCTCACAATCAACAATATGAATCGATTATGGAAAATGCTAAAGTGATCGAAAATGATTGACAGAAAGGGTAATCGTCTCTCACATGTCGTGGGTCCCACTTGAATAAAAAATTATTCCTCCTCCCTATTTGTGAGGTCTCTGTTAGTGTAGCATGATGGTTCATCAATTATTTATTAGTTATTGTTGTTTGTTCTACTATAGTGGAAGAGTACATGTCAATTACAAAGCTTGTTGAGAAGCCATTTGATTGATGGAAAACTTCGGAGTTGCACAGATAACCTAAAGAATTAGTTTACCATAAACAAATTAGGACGATGTTCGTTGTCACTTTGGGCGCGAATTTACTTAAGAAGATAGAGACTGCTTAAAATTCTGCAGATATGATGACTAAACAGACAATTAGTTTTATAAATTTTTTAGCTACTAATTTTTACTGTGAGAACTTAGAAAAATAAATTTTATATAGAACCAAATTTCCCAACAATTACCATCCTGGTTTACAATTATTTATTAATTCTATTTTCTGAGAAATTAGTTTATGATTAGCTGAAGTCCAATTCTTTAAGAGTCTCCAAGTGGAATCTAGAAAAAAAAATAATAAAAATAAAAGCAACAATGATTATTGATTAAAATTGTGTTGATCGTGATTACAATTTTTTTTAATCATGTAAGGGCGTTTCGGATGTACCCTAGATCTACCTAACATGTCTTTGCCCATATCCATACAGTTTAGGAAATGGTGGAATTTAAAAATTTATTATCTTATAAGAAATAAATAATAGACTATGTACCTCATTAGGTGGGTCTTTAGTAGCATGATAGAATCTTATTCCTATGAAAAAAATAATAATAATAAATCACTAATTTAATTCATAGTTATTACGGTTTACAATGAACAAATAAAAAGATTATAAAATATTTTAATGATTCGATATTCTTCTCGTGATTATGGTACAACATAAGGTACCACATCAACAAGTTCAATGTGGCTCATTGAATTATATGCCATTTGTCTAACTTCTCTTCAAAAAGGGAAGTAATTGCTACTGTAGAAGGAATAGTAAACCAATCCCAAGTTATTGTATAAGAGAAAAAATGGCGTCATTTTTTTTTTTTAACTTTTCCATTCTCCATTTTCATACGTTATGGTCATGCATTTTCTAATATCTGGAGATGCAATATCTACAGTAGTGTTGAATCTCATTCTTTCATCCCATCCCAATTTTAACAGCTTCAAAATTATTTCAATTTCAACACGCAACCATCGTTTCCATTTCTCTTCCTCCTACCTACAATCTTCCGTTTCTCCATTTTTCACACAAAAATCAGAGACTACAAGCAACTCATTTTTCATACAAAAATCAGAGCCTACACAGCAACCAGTATTCTCGCGCCTTTGCTTGTGGTTATTGGAGCGACAATGGCCAAAGAAGCAGTTGAACACTGGAGGTGCAAAGCAGGATTTCATTTTTATTACCTTTCTGAGGTGCTCTTCCTACAGTTTTGCTCTTTTTTTTTTCTTTTTTTCTTTTTTTACAAAATTCTCTTGCTTTAACCCTAATCTCTCTCTCTCTCTCTCTCACTCTCTCTCGATGGTAGGAAAAAATACAAATAATTTGTAGGAATTGAGACATATATCGGTAAGTATACTTCTACGCCTTCAATTTCTTACTCTTATGTATGTTTCTTCTAGTTTTTAAGCTAGTTTTTAAGTTGTGTTGTTGAATGATCGATTTTTCCCCATTTTGCTTTCGATCTTTTAAGAGATCCAAACCAAATCAAAGCAAAAATGTGTTTCCCGATATATGCTTGAGCTTCAGATTTGGGGTAATTTGGTTATAAATTGGATTTTAGATTGAACTTGGTTTCATTACATATTATGACCAAAATGTGCTTCAAAAGGGTGATATTTTGAAACTATCTTGAAATCTTCATTTTCTTCTTTTTGTTTATGGTTGTTCCATTTCTTTTAACCTGTATTTTTTGTGTTTGATCTTTTTCTCTCCATCTTTGTTCCAAGTTTAACGAAATCTCCTCAGAAAAGTGGAAATTTTGCCCAAAAATTGGTGATTGGCTCTCAGATTGTAACTCTAATTTTCGCTTACGATGACCCCCTTGGTGGGCCTTGCTTGTCATTTTCTAATGAGGTTTGGATAGATCAGAGTCTCGGCTTGAAGCCCAGTTTTAAAGAAATTGTGGATAACGTTTACAAGGCAGCTTCTAATTCGGTTGATTTTCAAACTAAAGTTAGTTTAATTTCTATTTTTAATTATAAAACTCATTAACTTGTTTATCATTGATCAAGGTTTGAATGTTTTCTTGTAACATTTTTTGCTTATTACTGGTGTCAAGAGGTGGTTTGCGTGCTGTCAAAATTCATTTTTTTTTTAATCGAGACTCTATTGTGTATGTTTCTGAAATTCAATTTGATGGCTTTGACACAATTAATATGATTACTTTTGGGCAAAATAGGCGACGAAATTTTTAAAACTAATTGCGAAAATTATTACAATTGGTTCATTTCATCCATTTTTATTAGTTTGGTTAATGGGAAAGCTGTTTCTTCCAATTGGATTGTTGAACTTAAAATTTATTGCAATTGGTTATTTTATCCAATGTATTTTTAATATATATAAACTGTTATGAGCGCAAAAAAAAAAAAAAAAAAAATCTGCACAGTGCGGAGAGTTGGAGACTATCTCTCTGCATTATGCGGAGAGTACGGAGCCATCTCTCCGCACTCTCCACACAGTGTGGAGAGTTCTCTCCAACTCTCCGTACGAAGAGATTTTCTTTCTTTTTTTTAGTAATTTTTTTCTTTTTTTTTTTCTCCACTCTCTCTCACTCTCCCTACTTTTATCCATTTTTTAGGCAATATTTATTTTTTCCTACTTCGACATAGTATATATAAACTGCCATGAGCACAAAAAAAAAAAAAAAAAACCTCTCCGTACCGTGCGGAGAGTTAGAGACCAACTCTCTACGAAGAGATTTTCTTTCTTTCTTTTTTTGGTAATTTTTTTCTTGTTTTATTTCCCTTTTTTTAACTCTCACTCTCTCTCGCTCTCCCAACTTTTCTCCAGCAATATTTATTTTTCCTACTTCTTCAATATAGTATATATAAACTGGCATGAACAAAAATAAAAACTTCAATGAGGCAAAGAAATTTGTTTATGAATGTCTTCCACACGCATCGTGTCATCACCATTAAAAAAATTAATATATATAAACTGTCATGAGCAAAAAAAAAAAAAAATACTCTTAGCACTGTGAGGAGACCATCTCTCCACCTATCTATACAGTGCGGAGAGTGCGGAGCCATTTTTCCATCTTTCCGCACAATATGAAGAGTTGGAGTGCACTCTCCACACAGTGTGGAGAGATTTTATGTTTTCGGTAATTATTTTTCACTCTCTCTCTCTCACTCTCGCTTTCCCTACTTTTCTCCATTTCTTTAGCCAATACCTATTAATATAAACTGCCGTAAGCGCAAAAAGAACCAAAAAAAAAAAAAAAAAGCTCTCCACACTCTGGTGTGGAGAGATTTTTTTTTTTTATTGGTAATTTTTTTCTTCTTCTTTTTTCTTTCTCTCTCTCTCTCTCTCTCTTTCCCTACTTTTCTTTATTTCTTTATGCAATATCTATTTTTCCTTACTTCTTCATGCAACATCTATTTTCCCTATTTGTTTACGCAACATCCATTTATCTTTCTTCTCTCCTCCAATTTTCAACCCATTTCTTTTTCTCTCAAACTCCTCTATCTCACCCAAATTGTAAAATTTTTGCTCAATTCATATTTTATCTCTCAACATGCCATGTATTGATAGTTTTACTATACTTCAAGTGTCTACGGCAGATGAAGTAGTGGATCTTCGATTTCTTGGGTCCAAGAAAAGGTTTTGACCTTTTTTTTTTAACTTTTACGGTTCATAGTAGAAAAAGCCTTTTGCTGAATGTTTGGTTTTCACTGATGATTATGTAATTAAAATTTTGGGAATTTTATCATTCTCTTTTTACAGTTGTTGTAATAAATTTAATAAATTTTATGAATGTTAAGCTTGAGTTTTTGGCATCTTACAGCTTGGTGGTTGCCAAATGTATATTCCTTTACTAATGTCATTTTTCTATTTTTAATTATAGATTTCTTATATACTTTGGCTTTTATTTTCCTTTTTTTTGCTATTCTTTAATTGTTTTTTAATCTTTCTTAACCTACCTCCACATCTCTTCTTTTTAATCTTTTGTTTCCTTATTTATTTATTTTTTATTTTTGTACTTTCACCTACAAGATTTTGTACTTTTGTTTTTCCAAGGTTAAATGTAGTCCTTCATTTGGGAGACGAGATATTTTGACTCTTGAAAATTTATTTTTACAGATAAATGGATGAACACTTCTGCTAGAATAGCTTTCACATCACACGCCTTAGATTTTGGAGTTGTGAAGGTATATTTTTTAAATTGCATTTTATTAATCATCTGCAATGCTTTTAAGTTTCTTTGTTATGGGTGAATATCAAGTTTTTCATCTATATATCTGCGGCGTACTTGTATAATTCCTGGACTGGCTATTTGCTTTATGAGGAATATGGAAGAGTTGCATCAATACGGTTAAAAAAATTTGCTTCCCAAGGCAAGCATGCTGAACAATTATTGTTTAGTTAAATTTACATTGCTATTCTGGTATCATACATTAGCAAGAATGGATTACTGCAGTTAGTAAATAGAAGATGAAAGTCGTTTGATTTTTTGTTTCAAGGTACCTTATTATTTCATTGAATGACTATTGATATCTATAGCAATTTTTTCAATTAAAAGTATAAAGAAGTGAACAAAAAAGTGAGTAAAAGGTATATTAAATGAAGTAAACTTGATATTTAATGCTGCGCAAAGTGGATGCTTCTATTTCATTTCTTGTCCATGTGCATTATGCTTCACATTTAATTCAATTATTATAAGAATTCCTTTCTCATGGAGATTCGATAAGTTAATGTGTGTCTTTACAATGTTTTACTATGAATGAGTTACATATAACATAATTGCCTCCTAAAATTACCTTTTCATTGTCGAATATGATGTCAGTGTTGAATATGTTGTTACAATAACTAAGTAAAAAGTTCCAGCATCCACATTTGTTCAACTCTTTTACAAACATATCTTATACTCCCATGCAACTAACTTGTAACTGAAAACTAATCTATCAAAAGGTTTTTTCATATATCCTTGGATTCATCCCCACGCAACTAACTTGCAATTGAGCAAAAATTATATTAGACCACTTGTTTCATTTTCAAGTTTGTTGGTTTTGATGATTTCTTGCAAGCTGTAGTTTTTGATCGATTGAGTTTGACCTTTTTGTCAATTTTGCTAAAAATCATTAGACTAATCAGTGTTTAACTGGAATTGTATTCATATAATCTGTGTACAGTTGATGAGTCATTGTTTAGAATTTCTTTTGTGGTGCATCCAATGAAAGTTTAATAGAGAAAATGGGTCCCATTGTTTAGAAAGTTGATGAATCGCAAAGAATAAATTATAGAATTGAATAGAACAATGTATGGAGGCCGCCAATATTTTCCTTAACTTGGTGCAAGTATTTTTTTGTCAATATCATAAGAATTCTATACTACTCAGTTCAGACATAATGACATTACTAATATATTCAGTTTTTCTCACACACTTGCCTAAACTAATCAAACACATGCACTAGATAGTTTTTAATTTTTGGTTTAGAAAATAGTGATTTTTTAGATAGTATGAGCATTCTTCACTTTAAGTTTATTTAACTAACTGCAACATAAGTCTATGCATGGGGATTTTATAGATAGAGCATTGGCGAAACAATAATATGCTCCAAGACTCTTGAATAATGCAATAAATTTTCAATATTTTTTTTAACATCTACAATTTCTACAATAATAAAAACACAATAAATACAACATTCGTGCAACGCAGGTGACAATGACTAGTTATATCAATATCTGAATAGAATTAGCTTTGATTTATTTTATTTTTTGGAAAAACCAACAACATCGTATCATTTTACAATTTCTATTTTATATTTAATCATGTGTATTTCATGAAGAGAAAATCGTATGTTCTAATAAAGAAAATATCTTTTAAAACAAATTGAGAAAAGGAATAGAAATTAGGTATAGTTTTGAAAATTGAGAACTTGGGGGTTTTTTTTTTTTTTTTTTTTTAATGCTCTTCCTTTCGTTGTACTAACCTAGTTTTGTACAAATATCGTTATCGGGGTATGATGTGCTAATTAACGGAAGGTTGAAATTTAAAAAAGTTATCAAAAAAATGTTGGGGACAAAAGTGCAGCAAGGAACTAAGGTTGGAGTTGTCGATTGCAATTTACCCTAATATATGTAATAGTTTATCCTACCTTGTGGCAGATTTGGGAAGGGAAATTGTAATTTGTTGACAAGAATTTTAGTTAATAACTAGCTGTTGTCACGTGCGTTGCACGAATTTTGTATTTATCGTATTTTTATTAGTGTATGAATTTTAATTTTTTGGAAAGTTTTTGAAGCAATATCTAAAAATATTTTCATGATATAAGAAAATAATTGCAAATTATTTTTACAATTGCATAACAGTATGTTATCTAGAAAAAAATATACTTGTATATTTCATACTTGAATAAGAAATATACAAATTATTTTGCGTGTATTCTTTGATAGTGTTGATATGATTGAATTGAATATGAAGATTATATTTCTAAATTTTGTATAATTCAATATTGGAAAATTGAAGATCACAGAGTTATAAATCGACTTACATATTCATACATATATTTTAATATTTATTTTATGCTTATGTTGAAAAAATAAAAATATTGAATTTTTTTTTGTGACTTTCAATTTGGTAAGTAAATGTATTGTGTTGTGCATTCTCAATATTTGTAAGTGCAAAAATAAAACACGGAAAGTGGAAATACGTTAGACAACATATACGGTAAGCTGCAAATACGGTAAGTTGTGTGTAAATACGGTAGGTAGACAACATATATGATAAGTTGCATTTATGGAGTTAGAATTTGTTATAAATGTATAAAATTTCTTTAGAATTTCTTACAATATTGTTTCCTTTTTTATAATTGTATTTTCGAGAATTAAAAAAAAAAGTGGTTATGAAATTGCTAATTTGTAAATGTGTTTTTATGTTGAAAATAAAAATGATTTTTTTTATGCTATTTGTAAAAAAAAAAAATTTATTGTAATCTTATTAGCGTAATAAGAAGATTTATTCTGATTATTTTAAAAATTTTTAACACCACACAATAAATTCATACTTTTAACCTAGTGACTGCAAAGTCATTTGTGTATCAATAATACATTTCCCATTCAAACAGTAAATTTTGGCATCATTCTTTCTTTTTCTTTTTTCACAGGTTTTAATCGTCTTCTTCATATGTTTGGATGATTTTGTTAGTTTTTTTGTTGTTAGTAATTAGTAATGATGATTTCTATGAGAGTTTTTTTTTTGGTATTATATTGAAATTAAACTTATTCTTGTAATTATATTTTTTAATTAGATTTACTGCATATTTTTCACTAATAAAATAACAAACTAAACAACAAATATTAGGTTGCATAATTAAATTATACAAAAAAAAAAGTTGCTGGCGTAACTCCTCACAAATGTGTGTGGACACCGCACACATCTGTGCGAACACTCTGCACAGAATGTGCGGAGTGTTCGTACACTTCGGGCAATCTGTGCAGAGTGTCCGCACATTGTGCAGCGAATGTACGGACACTTCGCACATTTCGTGCGGAGAGTCCCCACTTTGTGCAAACAATCCGCACAAAGTGTCGGCAATATGCGGGCTGTCCGCACATTGTGTGGAGACTTCGCACAATTTGTCTGGAGTTCCCGCACAATGTGCAGAGTCTCTGCACATTGGACTCCCCGTACATTTGGAGATGTGAACGCACAACATGTTTACTAGAAGTGAGATGAAAAACTAAAACAAATACAAGCATAAAAAACATATAGCATTGGAAAGTATTTCTAAATATAAACCTCTTAAACTGAAGGTCCTTAAATGTCGATCAGTAGAATGAGGTTGCACTTCATGCATCAGATTTTTCAATTGAGGATTCTTTATACACATTTGCTTTCTCTTTCTTTCGCAAGCTCATCTATTCTTAAACAAATCACCAACATTCTTTTTCTGAAATAATAGGATTATGTGGCGATAAGGTGGACACTATATATAGAATTTCTGCATTGTTTGGACTTTTATTTCCTCCATCAAATATACACCCGAAGAAAATTAACCTCCGTAGATGTAGGTACCCAACATTGTTTTCTCATAACCGTTTTGTCGACAGTAAGCGGAACAGCTAAAAAAAAAAAAGGAGAGAGAGAGAGAGAATCACTTGTTAAAAGCTCGATGATGAAATTTGACAGTAATATAAAAGAAGAGATCGGGAATGTGGGTCGAAGAAAAACACAGAAAAAAATCCTAAATGCCACAGTGCCAAAACGAAAATAAAATGGCAATGAAAATATCAATCAATTTTGCAGCTGAAAATAAGGAGTATGGTTGTGAGCATTAGGAGTATGGTTAGTATGGTTGTCAGCATGGTCGTAAGTATAGACGAGGCAATAAATAAAAAATGAAGGGAAAAAAAATAAACATGAACAGTGAAATGGGATTACTTTATTGTTCCCTCTACAGTGTCATCTCATTCCCCTTTTTAATAGAAGTTAGAAATGGAACTTGGTGTTGTCATAGGTAATTAATAAAAACTTTGCCGACTTTGGATATTTGTAACATTAGTTATGAAGCCACGCATTGCATTGTATTAAAAGACTATGTACCTCATTAGGTGGGACTTTAGTGGCATGATCGAGTCCTTATTTCTATTCAAAAACTAATTTAAGTCGTAGTCGAAGATCCTTACAATGAGCAATTAAAAATATTATAAATCATTTTAATGATTCGATAGTGTTCCTTCCATGATTGTAGTACACACTTTAGTTAGTAATCAAATATGATCAAGTAAAGAAATACTATTGAGATTATGCAAAATCCTCTTTATCAATTCTCCAAACTCAAGTTTTAAATATTGGAACATTAATCATTTAATATTATTTTGTACTAAAATGGTTGGAGGTGTTGTAAATGGTAAGTTTTTAATCCTTGCAACTCTAGAAATTATTACCGTTAAATCTCTGATTTTTCCCTATAAATATAGGATTTTAGTTCTTAGTTAAACACACATAAATCTATTGACTTTTGTACTTTCTTCTCTTTTTCTCTCTTTTCATAATTGGAGGAACATGAAGTTGTGTTATAAATTATACAATAAAATCAACAATCATACTCAAAATAACACACTATTTTTATATTTAATCTATTATTTTAAAAGAAATTGGTATATTCTAACAAACATATGTTTATAAAAAAAAAAATTCAAGAAAATTAATAAAAATTATGTATAGGTTTGAAATTTGAGAACTTGGGATTATTTTTTACCTTTTATATTTTTCTTTTAGTTGTACTCTGATGGGGCGGATTTAGGGGGATTTGTTAATATATATTTACCCTTCTAAAATATATAAAAATATATATAATCTCCTCTGGCTCCATCCAACTCTGATGTACTTATATGTATATATTTTGAGATTAAAATCATGGCCTGACAATTCTCAAAACAATTCCTAGATGGCAAAAAATCAAATTTATATAATTGATTCATAAAAAAAGTTTCTTAAAAAAATATAAAATTTGAAATTATATGAGATGAGCAAATTGGTTAGACAATCTGCCAAGTGACTAGGTGAGTAGAATGGTATCTAAATGCAGAGGGGTGCATTAATATATAATTGGCATTATTAACCATTGTTTAGTAAACATTGTTGTCATTTGTGAAGTTTTTGATCCCCTTGATTTGATGGAAAACATGATCCACACACTTCATGCACTAAGCCTAATTTCTAATTTCATAATGTAGCAATGAAACCTAATTTCTAATACCATAATGTTGCAATGATTAACCAAAGTAAGCTCAATATGAATAGTTGGAGTGTGTGGAGCCTATTTAGACGGAATACTTATTCTTGAGATAAATATTTTTAGGTGTATTTTAGTGTTGTCTATATGTATTATGTCATCCTAATATTGTTACGTATATGTAAGATTTTAGCGAAGCCTTTTGTCGTGTACAAGAGAAGCGTCGAGAATAAATTGTATTATTCTTCTTCATTATAGTGAAAACCTTTTAAGTAGGTGTAGTTCTTACTTTGAGGGGGTAATTAGCATAAATCTTTTCTTTTCTTTTTTCTTTGGTTTCTTATGACATTTTTTTAGTTTTATGCTCTCCAACATACGATAATCACGTATAGCTAGGGCTGGGCAAATCTCTCGAACCGAACGACCGAACCCGAACCCGAACCCGAACCCGAACTGAACCGAATCCGATGGTTCTTATCCAATTAAATGCCCGAATGGATATCTGAATTGAGAACCGAGGGGTACAGTTCGATTCTTAATTTTAGAACAAGAACCGAAGAACCGAATCTTTCTAATTTTTTTTTTATATTGAGTAAATCAAATTATTTTAATTTTAATTTTTTCTAAACAAATTAACAATTTCTAAATCCAAATTTTTGGCCCAATAATTTGTTTCATTTCTAATTTTTTAATTTTGGCCCAATTACCCATTTTATTATTTTATTTCTTAGCCCAACAATATTCAATCCATTAAATAACCCTAAATACCTACACTAAAGTGCATAACGTTGTCTCGACTCTCGCACTCACTCTCGCAGCCTCGCTAACATTTCAAAACCTATACAATCGTCGACCGACGCTGTGACCTCCGATCGAAGCTGTGACCTTCGCCGACCAAAACTTTGATCGTAGCAATCATTTGAATAAGGTAGTCTACTAGTCTCTAACATTCCAAAATAATTGAATGTATTATTAGTTGTATTTATATAATGTTGTTATAAATATTAAAAAATTTAATTATAGTACAGAACCGAACCGAACCGTTCTATAATTATATTTGGACCCGGCGGTTCCATTTACTAGATACCCGAAAATTTTGGTTCGATTCGGTTCTTCTCTTTAGAACCAAACCGACCCGCGCCCACCTCTATATATAGCCAAAATCATCCTTTCAATCCTTAAAAGTGTAAAATTAGTCCATGTTTACTACAATCTATTAAGTAGGCGTAGTTCTTACTTTGAGAGGTAATTAGCATATATCTTTTCCTTTTTTTCTTTGGTTTCTTATGACATTTTTTTAGTTTTATGCTTGCCAACATACGATAATTACGTGTAGCCAAAATCATCCTTTCAATCCTTAAAAGTGTAAAATTAGTTCATGTTTACGACAAATTCTATGAAATTTATTTTTCATAAATTCGTTTTCAACCACACATTCTCTCGATAAAATAATTTTGGACTTGAATTCATAATTTTTGTCTATTTTTTAACCATGTATTCTGCAAAAAAAAAATTCAATTGCATAAATTTATTCTTAAAAAATATATATATGTACATGCCCTTAGTTCATTAAATCAGTTGTACTCTAATTCACCTAACATTAGTAGAATGAGTCCTTTTTTGAAGACAATGTTTAAAAGATACATAATCATATTTAACAGTTTAAAGTTTTAAATTAAATGGTTTAACTTTAACATGGTATCAGACATAGGTCCTGATTTTAAGTCTTGTCGTCACCCATTTAAATGAATTAATTTTCACATATTAGACTTTAATTAAAAAATAAATAAATTTCATAACCATGTTGAAGATCGTACTTAAAGGATAGACATGCAATCATATCTAAGGTTTTGATTGAATGTCTACCATTCTTCCACATTCTACCATATTATTTTTTCTCCAGTACTTATTTTCAACTAAATATTTTTCATTAAAATAATATTACATGTAAATCAAAAACTTTTTTTTTTTACCCACACATTTCAACATCAATCACTATTGCATAATACATTACTCACAAATAATGGGGTACAAACAAGCACTAAGTGTTTATGTTTTAAGATCAACATTATCAGGTACATGGAGACGAGCCAAGATGGAAAAGATTGGATCACTCTTTCTGGAAAAGATTGTGTCTGCTGGATCACTCTCTCTTCCAAATGATGCCATTTTTGTTATATCTCCATAATAATGTTTAGTACATTGAAAAAATACCCAGGCCTCTATCTTCCAACCTAAAACCAGTTTCCTGATTAAATTCTTGATATTCGGTATTAACTATTAAGCCCGGTTTGACATCCATTAAAATGAGCTTTTTCAGGCAAAATGAGTTTTGGAATAATTATTTTTTGGAAATATATGATAAAAAAGTAGAAAAAAAAATTAGGTTTACATACAAAATATTTTATTATATGAATGTGTCATTGAAAATGAATCTGAAAAAAAATAATAATAGGGTTTTGATTTAGTTGATGTCAAACAGGGTTTTAATGAGTAATGATATTTTGCACAATTATTATAACACCAATCTAAGTGGAGCTAAGTGTTATTAAATGAAAGGTACAATTAAATTAATTCCATAATTTCACTTTTAGTTAAACATATCACATAATAACACATAAATTAATGCTATATAGCATTATTCTAATTTAATTAGTAGACATAAGATGACTACGTGTGTGTTACATCGAACAAGAAAACCCAACCCTTCTTCTCAATGCTAATTTTCAGCAGGAAAAAAAAATGGAACCTGTGGGAGATATGTTTAAAGGAGAATGGGGATCCTTTCAAGGGATGTACTCAGAAGAGGTTGATTTCGTGGCACAACTTCTTAACAACAGCTCACTTCCACAGGAGTTGCCTACCGATTCTAACTTTACAATTTCCTCCAGTTTTTGCCCTTCTCATGAATCGATCGTGAAAGTTTCTGGGATTGATGAAAGTGTTAGGTTTAAAGCCTCAAAATTGTGTTAAAATCTTGGAAGATCACGTTTGGCTTGAATTTGGAAAGAAATCAAATTACATCCAAGATTTTTCCTTTTACGAGGTTTAACCTAATTCTAATATATTTTCTTACCTTTTAGGACTCCATTAGGTTTATGGACGTGGCTTATAAATTAGAGACTCCTTTGTCAGTTTTAGATGAAACATTGTTGATGTCATGTATTATTCTCTCTATATTGTCGATTTAATAAATTTGATCGTTCTTCTGCTTAGTTTATCACTTTTTCTACTTTACTTTAATCTTGTGTTCGTGGTGGGATTTTGAATATTTCATAATTATCATTAATCTCTTCTCGCATTGCCCCTTTGGGCTCAACAAGTGGTATCAGAGAGAGGTTGTTGATTTTTTGTGGATTGGTTGAGATTCTTTTGAGATGACTGGGTTGAAGTATGATGTTCCGCTGTTAGATCGCAATACAAGGTTCTCGTTGTGGCAAGTAAAGATGAGGGCTATTTTGGCACAGTTGGATTTGGATGATGTGTTGCTGGGTATTGAGAAGATACCAGCTAATTGGACAACGGAGGAGAAACAACGGAAGGATCAGAAGGCTGTTTCATCGATTCATCTTCATCTGTCCAACAATATTCTGCAGGATGTCTTGAAGGAGAAGACAGCTGCTGCTTTGTGGTTAAGACTAGAGCAGTTGTGTATGACTAAGAGTCTTACTAGTAAACTGACTCTTAACCAGAAGTTGTATTCCCATCGCATGGTGGAAGGAGTATTGTTGGAAGATCACATTGCCATGTCCAAGGAAATAGTTGCAGATCTGGAAACGTTGGAGGTAAAATATGATGAACAGGATCTGGCCTTGATCCTGTTGTGTTTCCTACCCAGTTCTTTTTCGTCATTTCGTGATACTATATTATATAGTCGTGACACACTGACCATTGAGGAGGTATATGATGCCCTATTTTCAAAGGAGAAGATGGAGCTGTTGGTTGGAGATCATACATCTAAGGGTGGGGATGCTATGGTTACTCTTGGTGATCGACGAAGGGATAGATCGAAGATGAGGTACAATAATGTGTATTGTTATTACTGCAAGAGGAAAGGACACATTAAGAAAGATCGCGATAAGGTGCAGGATAGAGGTGATTTACATGCAAAACATGCAAAGCAATTAGGTAATGAGACTAATATTGTTGAAAAATTTTCGGATGATGAAGATGTAATATTGGTTATATCTGACGGGGAATCCAAACTTGGGAGTGGATTCTGGATTCTGCATGTTCGTTTCATATGGGTCCCAATAGGACTTTGTTTCAGACATATGAGACGGTGAAGTAAGGTGGAGTTGTCATGGGAAACAACCAATCTTATCGGATTGTAGGAATCGGTTAGGTCAAATTGAGGCTACAAGATGGGACAGTGAGGGCACTTGATCAAGTCCGCGATGTTCCAGACTTCAAAAAGAATCTCATATCGTTGAGTACCTTGGATGCAAAAGGGTATAAATTCTCTAGTGGAGGTGGAGTTTTGAAAGTCCGAAGGGGTGTCTGGGTTGTACTAGAGGGACAGAGGAAGTCTCAGTTGTACATCTTGCAAGGGAATGCAGAACCAATTAAGAGACATTTGGACAAGTTCAGTACCATGGTAGAAGTTCAATTCGGTGCAGTACCTCTTGTGGCGAGTTCTGAGTTGTTTAAAAACACTGCTAGCGAGAGCGTTAGTGATTCCGCTTTGCCATCAATTTCAGTGGATACACTGTATTCAGTTGCTAGGGTTAGACTTATAGAGTGTAGGTACGATGGTGTCACTAGGTGACAATTCTACCAAGAGGCCTTATAATCCAGCATGTGGTATGATTTCTGCTACAGGGTGTGCTTCGACCCCGTTTGTTCAAAAGTAATTTATTGGTGGAATTTTGGGAACCCAGGATTTGGGTTCGGGTGTCGCTTGAAGCCGTGCAGAGGACGATGGTTTGGTGATGGAGATTTTGGTTACTGTGTTGAGGAGATTGGTTAATTCATATTCCACTCTTGTTATTGTTAAATAAAATACTTAACACCTATAGAGGCCCAATGATGGAACCCAACAATTGAGCCCAAGTTTTGTGACCCGATTTTTGCCCCCACTTGTTGCAAAGTCATTTTTCTTCCAATAGCGATTCCAATTTGTTTTAATTGGATGGACGAGATGGTGCCAGGTAGAGCCAGCTGAACCGTTGGATGCAAATGACGTTCCATTATACTTGGCCCTAGACTTTTCACTTACCATTCAATTGTTCGAGAGGCTTCTAGGGTTTAGCTATTCATTTTTGCTCTCTATAATTTTCTCTCGAAAAACCTCTGGTTTTTGGTTTAATCTCTGAATCAGTAGATGTTCTTGGTGAGATTTGATTCGTGTACTTGGTGTTGAGATTGTATCTGTTCTTGGTTGAACAGTAAGGGTCGATTACTTGGTGTAATATGTTTGTTCGAATCTGTGAGGGAAAATATAGGGTCTGAGGGCTGATCTTTTTAGATCTGTAGTTGTAAACCTTGTATTGATACTCTATTGCATGTTTCTAGTAGATTAGAGCGTTAACAACTTCGGTGGAAGCTCAACATGGTGACGTAGCCCTTTTGGGTGAACATCCGGACCTTCAGGCGAAAAATCTTCGTGTTTCTTTTATATTTTTGTACTTCTTATTGGGACTGTTAATACCAACAGTGGTATCAGAGCATCGTCGATCTGATACATAATCTGGTTCTTGGCTTCTGGTGCTCTTCTTGACGGTCAAAGACTTTTACCTTTGTGGTACTACTTCTATGAGGGCTTGACTCACTGTTTTTTGCTGAAAAGTAAAATAATCTTGGTATTCACTATTTTACACTATTGGTCTGAGACGATTCTGGTAACGAGTTTTAACCCTAAACCTAATTTTTCGATTCTTCAGATAACTCTATTGTTCTTGGTTGAGGCCCACCTGGATCTACTTTTGTCTAGGGTTTCATACGAGAACCCTAGAATCTGAGGGGATTGGGTTTAACGGCTTCTTCAAGATTAGATGTTAAATTTATTGACTGAAAATAACTATTTTATGGTTTATTGGTTATCTGATTTACTTGCTTACTGTGTTGTTTATTCTGTGCACTTGTGTGAGAGTCATCTGCACACTAATGCTTTGTGTATACATTTGTGCATATAAATTTCTTTTTTCTCACACTGCATATCTCAATCTGATTTGGCCAAAAGATTGTTAAAAAAAATTTAAAAAATAATGAGATGTACTAAAGTTGATATAGAAATTTGGAATGGAAAATGGGACTTTACATTTTGGAGTAAAAAAATGAAGGCACTTTTGATGCAACATAAATTTGTAAAAGCACTTGATGAGTCTTGGGAAGAAGAAATCATAGAAAGAAAAAGAAACGAACAAATTGACACTGCATGGAGTTTGATTTTCTTACATTTGTCTGATAGTGTCATTAGAGAAGTAGGAAAGACTGAGACTGCTGAAAAAATATGGACAAAACTTGAATCACTTTATAAAACAAAATCACTTCCAAATAAATGTTATCTTTGGAAACAATTCTTTAGTTTCAAGTTTGACCCATATCTTGATCTTGAAGCAAATCTAGACAGATTTAACAAACTAACTCAAGATCTCACAAATAGCAGTGAAACACTCTCTAGTGAACTACAAGCAGTAGCCTTATTATCTGCCTTACTTGAAAAACATAAAGATTTAAGAAATGGCCTTGAATATGGAAGAACTTCCATTACTGTGGAAGTTATTGTTGCTTCTTTAAGAAATAAAGAGCTAGAGTTTCAAAGTGAAACTAAATCCTCCTCTATAGGTTTTGGTTATAATGTCAGAGGACATAATCAATTCAAAAGGAACAACAATAACTTTCTAAATAAAAATCTTGGAAAACCAAAAAAATACAATGGAAACTTTCATAAAGGTAAGACCAGGTTTAATCATAACAATAATAAGGCTTAAGGAATGAAATGCTACTTTTGTGGAAAATGGGTCACTTCATCAAAGATTGTGTTAAAAGGATTGATGAACTGAAAAACATCAATAAAATTGAAGATGGAGCTGCTATTGCTTATGAAGAAGCTACATGCTTAAATGGACAAGTCTATGTGGCTAGTCAATCTTTAATCAAGGACGAATGGATCCTTGACTCAAGGTGTACATTCCACATGACACCCTGTAAGGAATACTCTACTGATTTTACTGAAATTAATGAAGGTCAAGTAATATTGGGAAATGATGTTACTTGTAAAATCAAAGGAGTTGGCAAAGTTGATTTAAGACTAGAAAATGAAAATGTACTGACTCTGAACAAGATCAGATACATTCCCAAGCTAAAGAGAAATTTGATCTCATTAGGTGTTCTTGATGATGAAGGTTTTGATACAACTATAAACAAAGGCACTTTGAATTTACAAAAGAACTTGACAAAGATCACTTGTGTTGAAAAAATTAATGGGATCTATGTTTTAAAAACTTTGTCAATGATAAACAAAGCAATTTCAGCAGCAGTAACTTAACCTGATAAATCTGAAATTTGGCACAAAAGGCTAGGACATGTGAGTGATAAGAATTTATATATTCTTAAGAAGCAAGGCCTTTTAGGAAATGAAAAAATTGAAAGGGTGTCCTTTTGTGAACATTACATTTATGGAAAACAAAGAAAACTACATTTTGGTATAGGAGTCCATAAATCTAAGTCCATTCTTGAATATCTTCATGCTGATCTGTGGGGACCAGCTATAGTGAATACCTATTCTGGTTTTAAATACTTCTTACTGATTGTTGATGATTTTTCAAAGAAGACCTGGATTACTCTTTTGAAAAATAAATCAGATACCTTTCAAAACTTTATTACATAGAAAACCTTAATTGAAAACCAGTTAAATAAAAAGGTTAAAACCCTTAGAACTGATAATGGTCTTGAATTCTGCAATGAGGAATTTGATAATTTCTGTAATAATAATGGAATTTTAAGGCATAGGACTGTCACCTATACCCCACAACAGAATGGTCTAGCAGAAAGGATGAATAAGACTTTGTTAAAAAGAGTTAGGTGCATGTTAATTAGTGCAGGACTTCCAAAATTGTTCTGGGGGAAGCTGTTAAAATTGCATCATATTTGATAAACAAATGCCCCCACAAAATCCTTGAATTATGACACTCCTGATCATGTTTGGAGTGGTCACCATGTTGATTACTCCAAACTGAAAGTTTTTGGCTGTGCATCTTATGTACACCAAAATGAAGGGAAACTTGAACTTAGATCAATTAAAGGCATTTTCTTAGGATATGGTGAGGGTGTAGAAGGCTACAGAATCTGGGTTAAGGATCAGGGAGGTTATGGAGTCATAATTAGCAGAAATGTAATATTTAATGAAATGGACATGCCCTGTACTAAAGAAAAAGCACCTGCAGCCCCTCAAATAAGTGAAAATAATTCATATCTTCAATCTGAAATATCCCCACCCATTTCAGATCTTGATACCAATGACCAGATTGAGGTGGAGCTTACTAATGAACAAGAAATAGTCCCTGAACCTAAATTTGAACAAGAGATTGAATCTGAACTTGTCCCACAATAACTCCCTTAGAAAACTATCAACTTACTAGAGATAGAGGAAGGAGGGAGATAAGACCACCTACAAGATATAATGAATTAGATCTTGTCACAGCTTAAATATACTGAATTTTGTAGACAATGAACCTAATTCATATGAAGAGGCAATTGGGGGAAAAATTCAAGTTCTTGGCTAGCAGCCATGAAGGATGAAATGCTTCCACTTGACAAAAATAAGACTTGGGTCTTAGTTAATAAACCAAAAGAGGGAAAGGTTATTGATTGTAAATGGATTTACAAAATTAAAGAAGGTGACTCAAAAGATGGAAATGTAAGATTTAAAGCCAGACTAGTTGCAAAGGGCTTTAACCAAAGAGAAGGAATTGACTATAATGAAATTTTTTCATCTGTAGTCAAATATGCCTCTATAATAATTCTTCTTTTTATTGTTTCACAATTTGATTTTGAACTGGAACAGTTAGATGTAAAAACTGCTTTCTTACATGGTAACTTAAAAAAAAATTTATATGACTCAACCTAAAGGTTTTGAACAAAAAGGAAAGGAAAACTGTATGTGCCTTTTGCAAAAATCACTCTATGGGCTGAAACAGGCCCCTAGACAGTGGTACATCAGATTTGATACATTTATAAAAGGTCTTGACTTTAATAGGAGTGAATATGATCCCTGTTTCTATTATAAAGGTAGTGGAGGTCCTGATTCTTATTATCTTTTGCTTTATGTTGATGATATATTATTTGTTGGGTGTGATGTAACTGAAATAAATAATATCAAGCAAAAGTTAAAACAAGAGTTTGAAATGAAAGACTTAGAATCAACTAAAAGAATCTTAGGAATGGAAATTAGGAGAAATAGAAGTGACAACACACTATTTCTAACTCAAGAGTCATATGTTTCCAAAATTCTATGTAAATTTGCTATGGGTAAAGCAAAAGTTACCTCACCACTTGGCTGTCATTTTAAATTTTCTACTGAACAGTGTCCTAAAACTGAGATAGAAAGAAATAGAATGGATAAAATCCCTTATGCAAATGTTGTAGGTTCTATAATGTACATTATGGTTTGTACAAGGCTTGACCTTGCTTTTGCTATAAGTGTACTAAGTAGATATATAAGTAATTCTGGTGAACAACACTGGGAAGGCATGAAATGGCTACTTAGATATCTAAAGGAAACTTCAAAATTAGGACTAATGTTTGGAAAAAGGAAAACTGGGATTAAATTAAAAGGATATGTAGATTCTGATTTTGCTGGTAATTGTGATAATAGAAAATCAACATCTGCATATGTTTTTATTTTAAATGACACCTTCATAAGCTAGAAATCACAGCTACAAAAGATAGTAGCTCTGTCTTCTACAGAGACTGAATATATTGCAGCAACAGATGCAGTAAATGAAGGTCTTTAGTTGAAAAATCTGTTAGATAAAATTGGTTTTATTGGTAATGATGCTTTAATATATTCTGATAGCCAATCTGCTATACATCTTAGTAGAAATCCTATTTTTCATGATAGAACAAAACACACAGATGTTAAATTCCATTTTATAAGAGACATTATAGAAAAGAACATCATAAAAATTGAAACGATTTCCACTAAGTGTAATCCAGCAGATATGGGTACAAAAATACTTCATGTACATAAATTTAGGGATTGTTTAAATCTCTTAAATGTTATTCCTAACTGAAATCTCTTTTGCAGGTATAAAGAACACATGATATCGAAGGAGGAGTTAACCTCTTGTCCACAATGAAACCCAAAGGTTTCAAGCAAAGGTGGAGATTGTTAAATAAAATGCTTAACACCTATAGAGGCCCAATGATGGAACCCAACAATTGAGCCCAAGTTTTGTGACCCGATTTTTGCCCCCCACTTGTTGCAAAGTCGTGTTTCCTTCAAATTCGATTCCAGATTGTTTTAATTAGATGGACGAGATGGTACCAGCTGAACCGTTGGATGCAAATGACGTTCTACTATACTTGGCCTTAGACTTTTCACTTACCATTCAATTGTTCGAGAGGCTTCTAGGGTTCAGCTTTTCATTTTTGCTCTCTGTAATTTTCTCTCGAAAAACCTCTGATTTTTGGTTTAATCTCTGAATCAGTAGATGTTCTTGGAGAGATCTGATTCGTGTACTTGGTGTTGAGATTATATTTGTTCTTGGTTGAATAGTGAAGGTCGATTACTTGGTGTAATTTGTTTGTTCGAATCTGTGAGGGAAAATATAGGGTCTGAGGGTTGATCTTTTTAGATCTATAGTTGTAAACCTTGTATTGATACTCTATTGCTGGTTTCTAGTGAATTAGAGCGTTAACCACTTCGGTAGAAACTCAACGTGGTGACGTAGCCCTTTTGGGTAAACATCCGAGCCTTCGGGCGAAAAATTTTCGTGTTTCTTTTATATTTCTGTACTTTCTTTAGATTATTGGGACTGTTAATACCAACAGTGGTATCAGAGCGTGTATTAGACTATACTGAAAAAATAAAACAAGTTAAAGTTTTACTGTCTAGTATAGCCCTTTATTCATTAAGTGTTTGCCAATTTGGTATTGACGTATTTACCACGTTGTTTCAATCTTCAATCTCAAAATGCAGGTCCAAAATAACAAGAGAAGCATAGAGAAGAAGAGGGTTTCGAACCTTGACAATGACGAAGATAACAATAATAATGCTGTGATACACAGGCAAAGCCCGAGCAGCTACTGCTCAGAGGACGAATCTAATGCTTCACACGAGTTGAATGGAGGATTGGCTTCGAGCTCAAACTCAAAGGGAAGTGGAAAAGCACGAGCCAATAGGGGATTGGCAAGTGATCCTCAGAGTCTTTATGCTAGGGTAACTACTTTCTTACTCCCGGTGATTAACTATTTCTTGAAGACTGATCTCTCCCACGTAATGGAAATGATCTTTGAGTGGAAATAAAAAAATCTGGAGCCCTTGTTTAAATTTATCGTCAGGTGATATATATTTAATGGATAATCATTCTTTTTATCCTATCTTGTAGAAAGGAAGAGAGAGAATAAATGAGAGATTGAGAATCTTACAAAACCTCGTCCCTGACGGAGCTAAGGTGAGCATAGTTAAATGATACATAAATACGACAATATCAAACTCATTTACTACAACAAGCTAAGCCCTTTTTACCTCATGAGTTTAGGGGCCGACTACATACGCTTGTTTCGTTGCTCATCTAAAGCAACAATGTCCTTTATTTTGACAGGTTAATATCAGCACAATGCTTGAAGAAGCTGTCCAATATGTGAAGTTTTTGCAGATTCAGATCAAGGTAACAAACATCCTGTAGGACCGAATTCCACAGCCAAGCAATGCAAAATCGGGCTCAGTTTACTCAAAACATCGACACCATTTCTTGAGACAACTCCAATATCACCTTGTGCCACCAAGGTCCGGTTGCTATGGATATAGGAAGGAGAAGGCCAAGAAAATACCCACAATATGTCAACCACAAAGGTCACAGAGAGGGAGGGAAGAAACGACCGAGAGGGAGAGACTCACAAAGAGGGGTTTTCACTCTAAAATGGAGGCCGAGAGATTGAGAGGAATATATGCCAAGGGTATTGTCCAAACAAGGTAAGTTACAATTAGGGCTAAGTGGTGGATCAAGGCTCGACTCAAATAATTGGGCCTCAACACATAGCCTTCCAAGGAATGGTGCGGGAACCGTGAGTAACACTATAAAATAGGTTACTTCGAACGGTCCATAACAAAGTGGATTGTGTTGTCTCGTTAATTGTGTCGACGTGCTAATCAATCATTAGGTCGAGGCCGATTGATAATAAACAACCGAGGTTACATCATTGCCCGGGGAGGTCGTTTGACAACAAAAATTGCATAACAACCTCCACCTTGGTGTCAAAGGACCTGCAAAGAAAATTATTTCCCATTAGTGACACCTCTAATTGAAAAACAATAAAATTGGAAATCATTTACCTGTACCAATGTTTAGAAGTTCCTTGCAA